>NC_057744.1:35965852-36001261 GCF_004010195.1 Chiloscyllium plagiosum | reverse complement strand
ACCTGAGGCGGGAATTGAACCTGGGTCTCCGGCGCTGTGAGGCAGCAGTGCTAACCACTGTGCCACCGTGCCACCCAAACACCTTGCAAAAAAAGGCCAACACCCATTTTCTTTCTGAATTGCGTATTGTACCTGCATGGCAACTTTCTACATCCTTACATGATTACACTCAAGATTTATTGTTTCATGGGAGTTTTGTGTTATTGTCCATCCCTATCCGCCTTTGGAATTTCCCAAGCTTAACTTGTGTGACTCCAGATCTAGATCAATATGGCTGACTTTTGACTTTCCCTCTAAAATGGCCTTGCACTGTATTTAAGCAGGTGGCTCACCAATCCTTTCTCAATGACAATGGGAACATGTAATAAATTCTGATATTGCCAGTGATGCCCACATCTTGTTAGTGAATAAAAGGAAAATTACAGTTGCCTTTGAGACATTTGTTCTCAAAAGTGTTTGAAGTGTAGAACAGTAATTCTGTAAAAAGACTGCCCACAATCTGTTAATATGGTGAGTACACTCTCAGGTTTCCTCCACCTCAAACAAAATAAGGTTTGGCAAAAGTCTTTTTGCAGACAGTGCTCTTTTAATCACACAAGGAATTCAAATAATGAAACATAAAGTGATTCTTTAGCAGATCCTACTCATCCCATCAAAGTCATTCCTATAGTACTCAAAATGCCTTGTAGAAGACCATCCCTTCAGATCTTTTGTACAAAAGCTCATGCCTGCGGAGCTTGCAATGCTCATTGAAGTCTATACTCTGGTACTGCAATTCTCTTATTGAAACCTACACCTTCAGTAGCCCAACCCGTCCATACAGTCTTCCAAATGTACAGATGCAACCATACACACATGTACACAGTCACAGATATAACTGCGTACATGTAGTCTCTCACCCACAGTTGTTAATACTCACACACTCAGTCACAAAAACACTTGGACAGAATAGCAGCTCACTAAGTTGTATATTCATGCACTCAAATATCCACATGTACACAAGTAAGCACACACATACGTATACACTCAGTCACATACACAAGGCAGAATTTCACCTCAGGGGTGTGAAACAGGACCTAGGACTGTTTCTGGGTTTTGACTCCTCCCGATGGAGAATCAAACACTGACCTGGAATTTTGATTAGGGCTTAATAGGCATGGGGACAGGTTCCCTGCCCAGTTGAGGATGGTGGGGAAGCTCCTAAAGCTGGAGAGGCCTTTCAACATAAGAGGATCAAGAAAGCGGTGCTGGAAAAGCACAGCAGGTCAGGCAGCATCTGAGCTGCAGGAAAATCGATGTTTTGGCAAAATTCCTTCTTCAGGAAACGTTTGCCCGAAACATCGATTCTCCTGCTCCACGGATGCTGCCTGACCAGCTGTGCTTTTCCAGCACCACACTCTTGGCTCTAATCTCCAGCATCTGCAGTGCTCATTTTCACCTTGCATAAGAGGATTACCAGTCTGAAGGAAAGGGTACTTGCCACAGATCTGCTGGACCATAGGCTGTTCTTTCATTGGAGAAAGACAACTGGTAGTGCTTTAACGTGAAGGTCATCACCCCCCCCAGGCAAGGTGTAAAGTTGAGAAGGTGGGATCTTCAGCCAGTGCTGGAATTGAATGAAGGCTGTTGGAGTCACTCTGCATCACAAGCCAGCAGTCCAGCCAACTGAGCAAACTGACACCCCAACTCCTCACTCCACACCCCACCCACAGGTTGGTGATTAAGAGGGTGCTTCAATAGGAAGAGGCTATTTCAGCCATTACTTTAAAGATATAAATAAGAAACACAACAAACATCCAGGTTGAGAAGTGGGTGGTTAGGTGTAGTTGGGGGAAGGATGCAGGTGTGGAGAGGCCTCTCTGAACAGTAGTGTTTGGCTGTAGACCCAACCACTGTAGACATATGGCCCTGTAGATAGCCTGACTCGCCACTAATTGTTCAAGTGTCCCTGTCATAATGAGGAATTGGAGATCAACTGGAAAATCTCATCTACATTCATTACTTACTCTTAACTGGGCATATAATTAGCCTATCCACCTAACTGGGGAACTGGGACACTCGACCAGTTTTGTATGTTTCCAGCCACATTACCCTTTATTTCCAGCCTTGGCATAGCCTTAACTTCCAGCCCATAGTTTTACACAGTCGCACGTTTACTTCTAAAGAATTGTACTTCTCGTACTCTTTATCAGGTGACATTCTGAGACCAGCAGAGACAACGCAGAGTGCAACGAAACAACAATGCATATTTGTAGATTTTTTAAAAAATCAAACTGTTCAACTAAGCAGACATGATTTGGAGATGACGGTGTTGGACTGGGGTGTGCAAAGTTAAAAATCACACAACACCAGGTCATAGTCCAACAGGTTTGATTGGAAGCACACCAGCTTTCGGAGCATCACCTGATGAAGGAGCGTCACTCCGAAAGCTAGTGCTTCCAATTAAACCTGTTGGACTATAACCTGGTGTTGTGTGATTTTCAACTAAGTAGATGTTTGGTTTGACATATGTCTGAAGCAAATGGGACCTGAACCAAGGCCTTCTTGGCTCAGAGGCGGGGTCACTACCACTTTGCTGCAAGACCCATAAAAGGTTAAACAGCTCTGGGTGGGAACAATTCTCCTTTCTAGATCTTTTTCATCAACCTGTTCAGGCAGAGTAGGTAGGACGTGAATCTGGGCCTTCTGGCTCAGAAATGGAGACACTACTACTGCACAATAAGAGCCCTGAGCTTGCATTTATACATCTCTAATGTAGAAAGTTGTGAACAGTCTGATTCAGCATGGAATTCTAATGCAGCAGCTGATGAACAAAGTTGGCTGAAGACAATGGCTTTGGTCTTCTCAATATTCAGCTGGAGGAAATTGTGGCTCATCCAAGATCGGACATAAGCGAAATGGAACTTTAGGGGGTGTTTGACTACACAAATTGATGCAGAACTCTGAAAGAAATCGCCACCCAAGATTGGTGAATACTCCTTACCTTCAGTACACACAGTGCTCTATACGTGTGTCAATTGCTGAACATGCCAACAGCCTTCAGGGGAATAAAGAGCTAAAGCATTAGCAGTGATGAAGGAAATATGCTTTGGTGCTTAAGTGCATAAATCTCAATAGGTTCAGAGCTGATGCGATGAGAAAAATCAGAGACAAACATATAGGATTATGTCAAGGGAAATTAGAGATGCGCCAGGGATGAAAAGTTTGATTTGGTTTGCAAAGTGAAGGGGAGGAAGCAGCAGAGGTAACTGAATAGTCTCTATCTTAGTAAGAAAAAAAATCTTTGAACTTCCTATATTTACTGTTAAAGTTGAGGGTAGAACTGATGAGGATAGATGTTTAAGAACAGAAATTGCTGAAAAAGCTCAGCAGATCTGGCAGCATCCGCGAAGAGTAATCAGAGTTAACATTTCAGGTCCAGTGATGTTTCTCGGAAAGGTTCTGAGGAAGCCTCACCAGACCTGAAACATTAACTCTGATTTCTCTTCCCAGATGCTGCCAGATCTGCTGAGCTTTTCTAACAATTTCTGTTTTCATTTCTGATTTACAGCATCCACAGTTCTTTCGGCTTTTATTTAGATGTTTAAGAAGTTTAGTAATGAAGAGAGATGTTTTGTTAAAAACAAAAGACAGGGTTAGAGGTTTATCTCATCTCCAAGATGCTTTTATGATATTTTTGAAGGAACTGTCACCTTGAATAGTTCCATGTTACCTATCCAGCTCAAGTAATGCACAGACAAGCATTTGTGCATTGGTGCACAAAACCTGTATCGTTTTGACCCGACCAAAGTGAAGTTGGAGGTAGCAGAACTGCTCTGCATGAGAGGCAGTAAACGTTTTATTGGGGAAAAGATCAAAGATCCAAAGGAGGGAGTGATTATAAATCAACAGTTCTTCTCAGTATCATAAGAAGGACCAGTAGTGACAGGGACTCTGTCCACTGTGGCCCAGAAACAGGCCAATGATTGCAGGGGATACCAAAGTCAGTCAGTTCAGAATGGTATGAGAGGTTAAGGAAGTGGGAGTAAAATTTTAAATATTAATTTCATGTGGAACTCTTCAAAGTCACTTTAAGAAATGTAATGGGGTGCCAAAGAACTAAAAAGAACTGACCACACATGCTCTGACCATTCAAAACCAACTTAAACAGGCAGTTAGATCTCTGCTTGAATATACTGGATACTTAAGAGGGATTCTTCCCAATATGACAAGTAGCACAATTCTGTCACAGAATAATAAAACATTTGTAGAACAAGAGCAAAATAATTTAATTTCTAAATCTGTGTTTCTTTCTTATACTGATGGTTATTAAGTAATCAAATTCAGTAGATATTTTGAAAATGGCAACACATAAGTCATTTTCTTTCTCCTTTAACACAGCATAACAGCTGAAAACATCAAGTTTCCTTCTCTGCTGTGTTTTAATTTTCAGTGTTTCCCTTTTGCCAGCACAGTCTCAATCCTGTTGGCAAATTCTAAGCTCTTCTCATTAGAAGGATAGTTACCGGGTGAGTGAGGGTGGTGGGGAATGCCAGGCCTTTTAAAGGGTGACTAATGCTGCATTTTTCTTATACGTCTGCCTAGGTTGTGTGATTTTACAATTTCCTGACACATTCAAGGCTCGATGATCAGGATGCTTGGCTTTCCGCACAACCTACCATTAGGCCCCTATAAGGTGGAGAGTAGGAGCTGCAGCTTCCAGCCATTGCTTCAGGGTAATAATTCATCCTCAAGATCTGCCTAGAACCACAAGAAACAAAAGCCTGTTAAATGTTTGATCATCTGACAGTCCCCTGGGAAGAGAAACACCAACCTCATTCACTCCCATTCCATGGTTTGTATGCTTTACATGGATTTTTATTAACGTACACATAAATATTGAACATATCGTGAACATTTTTATCAAAATTAAACATAAAGTAAGACAGGTCATCTACACAATGCTTTCTGGCAGAGTTTTGCTAACATTACTGATAGTAATATTGAATACTGTGAAACAATGGGGAGAAATGTCATCAAAGTGACCACAATAATAAAAAGCAGGGGTTAATATGAGGTGGATTCACGGATCGACCCAGTGAAGTGAATGGTGAAGGTCCTGAAGAAGGGCTTATGCCCGAAACGTCGATTCTCCTGTTCCCTGGATGCTGCCTGAGCTGCTGCGCTGTTCCAGCAACACATTTTCAGTATTGACAGATTGCCCTGTTATATTACATAATTTTGTACACAATGGCTCATGCTGTTGTGCACGGTAATGAAAACTGATTATTTTCTGTTGAGCAGTCACGGATGCAATAAATTAAGAGATATTTGTTCCAATTGACTTGGATAGTTCGTACCTGATTACTGACACACGTTCTTAAAACAGTTATTGATACTTCACTGGCTATTGAGAGGCACAGATTCATTAAGAACGTTGTGCAGGGAATTGAGGGACTGTGCACATTCCCTGGGAAGTGTTCTGTGCTGGCTGAGGGTTGTGACATTGATTGATCCAGTCCGGGATCGATGTTAACAGCATACTGCTTGAATCATGTGTACACGGAGTCGACAGACCCCAGAATCCCACACATTCTCCTCTGCACTCAACTCAGGGAAGAAAGATTACATCTGAGTCTTTTTTTTCCACAAACGAATTCTTGTGAGTTCTGGTTCGTGACCTTTCCCCCTCAACAACCTTCAAACTGGAGTGAGAGAGATTTCAGACATTTGAAAGTTAAACCCGTCAGTGATAAGTTCGGGACACAGTTACTCACTAACTCGGTGTAGGGGCGAAGCGGCTCCTCGGCGGTTATTGGAGTCCTGATCCCAGTCCAACTCTCACACCTTCCCAGCACTGCGTGCTCTCCACTGAAACGCCAATCCTCAATCCCTCAGGGCTGCAGTGGCAGGGACTGCGAGTGGACTCCACCTATTTAACAGACCAGGATAATTTACATCACGTCCTACCGGATCCCAACCTTCCTGAAACAGGAATTGCGAGAGGTCGCACGGGGCTGGTCCGGTTACAATTTATTCTCGCACAGCCGCAAAAATCACTGCTCAAGAGAGATTTAGAGACTGGGATGGCTGTCCTTCATTTGGACAATTCGAAACGTTGCTCTTTGAGATACTCAGGACATACAAGAGCCCCTTACCCACCAGCGACTGGGCTCTGTGTCGGGACAGCAAACAGGGACAAGTGACCAGGGAATCATTGACCAGAGACACAGTGACCAGGACACAGTGACCAGACACATAGTGACCAGATACACAGTGACCAGAGACACAGTGACAAGGATACAGTGACCAGGATACAGTGACCAGAGACTCTGACCAGAGACAAAGTGACCAGGACTCAGTGACCAGGGAATCATTGACCAGAGACTCTGACCAGCGAAATAGTGACCAGGATACAGTGACCAGAGACTCTGACCAGTGAAACAGTGACCAGGATACAGTGACCAGAGACCCTGACCAGGGACACAATGACCATGACACAATGACCATTGACAATGACCAGGAGATTGAAACCAGGGACACAGACCAGGATACAGTGACCACAGACACAGTGACCAGGGATAATTACCAGGACACAGTTATCTGGGTACAATGACCAGGATATAATGACCAGGGGCACTGACCAGAACACAGTGATCCATATACAATGACCTGGAGATAAAGACTAGGGGCACTGACAAGGACGCAATGATCCTGATACAATGACCAGGGACACTGTGATCCAGATACAATGACCGGGATATAATGACCAGGAGCACTGACCAGGATACAGTGATCCGGATACAATGACCAGGGATACTGACCAGGATACAGTCATCTGGATACAATGACCAAGATATAATGACCAGAGATACTGACCAGGGCACAGTGATCCAGATACAATGACCATGAGATAATGACCAGGGATACTGACCAGGACACAGTGATCCAGATACAATGACCATGAGATAATGACCAGAGAATTGACCAGGATCTGGTACAATGACCAGGAGATAATGACCAGGGGCACTGACCAGGATACAGTGATCCTGATTCAATGACCAGGGATACTGACCAGGACCCAGTGATCCGGATACAATGACCAGGGATACTGACCAGGACACAGTGATCCGGATACAATGACCAGGGCTACTGACCAGAACATAGTGATCCAGATACAATGACCAGGAAACAGTGGCCAAGGACACTCTGATCACACCAACCAGAAAGACATTGAGTCTCGATACAGTAACCAGAGAGTCAGTGACCAGAGAGACTGTGACCAGGGATACAAGAATCATACAATGCTTGGGAAAACAAAATACAGCGACCAGATGCAGTGACCAGAGCAAGAGTTACCAGGGACATTGATCAGAGACACAATGTTAAAGTTATGACAGGTATCGATTTTGTGGAAAGGAAGAAGTTTTCTCCTTGAAGGAGGGATCAGTGACCAGGGGCATTGAATTAAGGTTTAGCGGGGATAAAATAGGTGGTTTAGAGGAGATGTTCGAAATTTGTTTTTATCCAGATGGAGGGCAAGAGAGGCAGAAGCCCTCATAACATTTAGGAAGTATTTAGATTTGCACTCATGATGCCAAGGCATACACAGCATTGGACCAAGTATTGGAAAATAAGACTAGAGCAGTTAGGTGGCTTTTTATTTAACCAGCACAGAATCAATGGACTGAAGGACTTTTTTCTGTGGTGTCAAACTCTATCATTCGATGACTCTATTTGCCAGGATACATTGATGAAAAGAAAGAATTACATTTATACAGCACCTTTCACGACATTCCAAAGCACTGTACAGCCGTTGAGGTGTGGTTACTATAGCAATGGAGGAAATTCAGCTGCCAATTTGCTCACAAGTTCCCACAAATAGCAATGAGATAATATCGGCAAACTGCCATTGAGAGGATATACCGAATGCAGAGTCCATTTAATATCTCCACGTTATAGTCAGGTGCTTTTGGAGAATTCTTCAATATATATGTTAGCATTTGTAAACAACTGTCAAAGCTGAGTCAATCTTTCACCTTATTCGGACTGTGATAAGATTACTGCCTCTTCACCTCCCTGAAGTCAGTATTCCTGAAAACACAAATGTCTACTCCCTTTTAAAGATCCAGAATATAATTCTTCTGGTTCTGCAACTCTCGGTAAGGCTGCTTACAGAAAATTGGCAGTGAATGTGCACAAGGAAGGAAAACAGATAATTTAGATTTAAGGAAATAGATAAAAGGAAAGGTTGAGTTTTTATAGTACCTTAAGGTCCTCAGGATGTCCTAAATTTAGAGTCAATTAACAACAACTTACATGGTTCACACAATGAACTGTATCAACGAGTTTCACAGGAGTGTTGTAACCAAAATTAGAAATCAAGTCGCATGAGCACATCAATAGGGACGAAGGTCAGAAGCAAAGTCAAAAAAGTAGGGTTTAAGGAGCATCTTAAAGGAATGGAGAGTCAGAGAGACTTAGGGAATGAATTTCAGAACTTAAGGCTGAAGTAGCTCATGGCCATCAATAGTGGAGCAATTAAAGTTGGAGTTGGTCAAGAAGCCAGAATTTGAAGAGTGCAAATATTCTACAACATTATGGGGTTGGAAATGATTATAGAAATAGGAAGGGGCCAGTCCTGGAAGAATATGAACAAAAAGAGATGAGAATTTTTAAATCAGTGTGTGGCTTGACTGGAAGCCAAGACGTGAACAGTTGGTAAACATGAGTTGGGGCAAGTAAGGATGCAGACAGCATGGTTTTGGCTGACCTCAAGTTTACAGAAAATAGAATTTGGGAAGTCAGCCAAGTGTGCACTGGAATAGTCAAATCCAAAGGTCAGAAAGGCATGAATAAGGAGATGAGCTGAGCCAGGAACAGAGGCAGAAAATGCTACAGAGATGGAAATAGGTATCTCGTTGATGGTTATTGTATGTGGCTGTGCTTTCAGATGATACCACCAAGGGGCAGCATGTTGATGAAAAATAGGAAGTGTCAAAGATAAATCCTTGGGGGACCAGTAGTAAGTTGCAGAGATGGAAGAAAAATCATAGCAAGTGATGGTATTAAAGGGAATCCAAAATTCGTCTCTAGGTATATACATAGGAAAAGGTTAGTAAATGGAGGCGTACAGCAAATAAGAACTTACACATGGAGGAAGAGGACAGACGCGAAGTGTTAAACGAGTATTTGGCATTTTTTTTTGTCAAAAAGGAAGTCTTTGACTATAATCCCAATGTCATTGTTACAAAGGAGCATGTCAGATGCTGGGTGCATCAACAATTAGGAGGAAGTATTAATTAAAACTGGTTAGACTTAAAGTTTTTAGGTTATCATAGCTGTATCAGTTGCTTCCCAGGATACTGAGGGAAATAAGATTGGAAATTGTAGAGATACTGACAATAATTTTCCTTACCTTTAAGAATGGTGCCAAACGGAGAATTCCAAATATTATACTTTTCTTCAAAAAGGATTCAATGATTACAGTAGAGACAGTTTAACTGTAGCAGTGATTCTGGATAAAAGTCAATCAGATAAATGTAGTTTAATTAGAGAAAGCCAACATTGATCTGTTAAAAGCAAATTTTGTTTAACTAATCTTGATGGAGATTTTTTAAAAGAGGTAACAGAAAGTGTTGAGCAGGATTATGTGGTTGATGTGGTGTAATGGACTTCCAGAATGTTTTTAATAAGTTAAAGCCCATGGAATAAAAGAAAAAAGTGGGAGAATGGATACAATTTTGGCCACAAGATAGTGCTTAATAATTGAATTGCATTTTGATGGAAACAATTTTTAAACAATAGTCTGAATTCAGACTGCAGAAAGATCAACCAATGCTTTTCAAGTCTATATTAAACAAATAAACTTTGGTGAACAGTCAACAAAGTCAATATTTCAAGATAAAACAAACTTTGGAAGTATTGTGAAGTATAATTTGTTTACAAAGACTTTGCATTTAAGAGTTAGATTATTTTTGAGGAGAGAGATATGATATCAGAACTGAAGGAGAGCAAATTCGATCCCAAAGAGACTGAACCAATAATAATAGCATCTGAACCAGGAGGGAAAGTTGATAAGTAAGCTCATGAGAATAAGGTTAAGGGAGCAGAAGGTGGGTCTCAAGGGCAAGGTATTTTTTGACAGGACATGGGAAGACAGGACATAGAAGGGAAACCAGTGAACCATTTCAAGGTTTGGGTGGGCCAATTTGAGGAAATGTTTGACCCAGTGAAGAATGGAACGGAGTTGTGGAACCCAACGATTAATTATAACCTTCAGTCCAGGAAGGGGAGGCGATGGCTTAGTGTTGTTATTGCAAGTCTAGTAAACCAGAGACCCAGGCAGGATGGCAGAATTTGAATTCAGTATCAATTCTGAAATTAAGAGTTTTACAAAGACTATGAAACCTGTCTGGTTCACGAATGTCATGATCTGGTTTGGTCTGACCTACACATGACCCCAGACTCACCAATGTAGTTAGGTCTCTGGGCAGTTAGGGTGGGTAATAAAATTCTGGCCTACCCAACGATGCCAGCACAGGAACAGGCCCTTCGGCTCACAATGTTGTGGCGAACATGACTCCAAATTAAACAAATCCCTTCTGCCTGCCCTTGATCCATATTCATCCACTCCTTTTATCTTCATGTCCTTATCTGAAAGTTCCATAAAAACCCCAATTGTATCTGCCTCCAGCATTACCCCTGGCAGTGTCTTTCATACTCATCACCCTCTCTGTTTAAAAAAACATGCTCCCTAGTATGAGATATTCCTATTCTAGGAAAGAGATTCTGACCATCAATCCTATCCATGCATTTCATAATTTGATAAACTTCTACAAAATCTTCCCTCAGCCTCCACTGCTCCAGAGAAAACAACTTGAGTTTTTCTAGCATCTCCCTATAGCTCATACCCTCTAATCCAAGCAGCATCCTGGTAAACCTCTTCTGCACCCTCTCCAAAGCCTCCACTTCCTTTCTGTAATGTGCCAAACAGAATTGAATGCAATACTCTCAAACAATAGCAAAAGCATAAGTTGCCAGAAAAGCTCAACAGGTCTGGCAGCATCTGTGAATAGAAATCAAAGTTAATGTTTCAGGTCTGGTGACCCTTCCTCATAATACTGTCAGTGTGGCCTAACCAAAGTCTTATAAAGCTACAACATGAAATCGGACACTTGTATTTTACCACCCTATCCACTTGAATGACCACTTTGAGGGAACTATGGACTTGAATATCAAGATCCCTCTATACGTCAATGCTGTTTGGGACCCTCCCATTTTCCTTGACATTTGATTTTCTAAAGGGCTGCACATCACACTTACTCTGATTAAACCCCATCTGTCATTTCTGCACCCATATCTGCAACTGATTGAGATCCAGCTATATCCTTTGACAACCTTCTGAACTTTATCTACAACTCCATCAATCATTGTACCATCTGCAAACTTACTAACCCAGATATCTACATTTTCATCCAAGTCATCAAGGATAATCCAGATAATTATAGACCAGTGAGCCTGACATCAGTGGAAGAGAAGCTTCTGAGGGATAGGATCTATTTATATTTGGAAGAAAATGGACTTATCAATGATAGGCAGCATGGTGTTGTGCAGGGAAGGTCAACTTAATAGAATAGAATAAGAAGTGACAAAGCTGATTGATGAGGGAAGGGATGTAGATATTATATATATTGACTTTAGTCAGGCGTTTGATATGGTTCCTCATGGTAGGCTGATGGAGAATGTGAAGTCACATGGGATCCAAGGTATGCTAGCTAGATATGTGGATGACTGGGCAACAGGAGACAGAGAGTAGAAGTGGAAGGAAGTTTCTCAAAACAAAGAACTGTGACCAGTGGTGTTCCAAAGGGATCTGTGCTGGGACCACTGTTGTTTGTGATATACATAAATGATCTGGAGGAAAGTATAACTGATCTGATTAGCAAGTTTGCAGATGACACTAAGATTGGTGAAGTAGCAGATAAAGAAGGGGACTCTCAGAGAATGTAGCAGAATACAAATAGACTGGCTTGTTGGGCCAAGAAAAGGCAGATGGAGTTCAATCCAGGCAAATGTGAGGTGATGTAATTTGGAAGATCCATTTCTCAAGCGAACTATGTGGTAAATGGAAAAGCCCTGGGGAAAACTGATGTACAGAGAGATCTGGGTGTTCAGGTCTATTATACCCTGAAGGTGACAATGCAGGTTGATAGAATGGTCAAGGAGGCATATGGCATGCTTTCCTTCATAGGGCGGGGTATTGAGTACAAGAGTTGACAGCTCACGTTACAGTTGTAAAAGCCTTTGGTTCGGTCACATTTGGAATACTTCATATAGTTCTGGTCGCCACATTACAAGAAGGTTGCAGATGCTTTGGAGAGGGTGCACAGGTGTTTCACCAGGACATTGCCTGGGATGGAGGGTGCTAGATATGAAGAGAGGTTGAATAGATTAGGATTACTTTCATTAGAAATGTGGAGGTTGAGGGGGACCTGATTGAGGTCTACAAAATCATGAGAGGTAGATAGTAAGAAGCTTTTTCTAAGCGTGGGGGACTCAATTACTAGGGGTCATAAGTTCAAGGTGCGAAGGGAAAAGTTTAAAGGAAATATGCATGGAAAGGATGGTGTGTGTGCCTGGAACGCGTTGCCAGTGAAGTGGTAGAGGCAGGAACAATAGCATCATTTAAGATGTATCTAGACAGAAATATGAATGGGCAGGGAGCAGAAGGATATAGATCCTGAGAAAATAGGGAGACAAGTTTAGATAGAGGATCTAGATCGGTGGAGGCTTGGAGATCCAAAGGGCCTGTTCCTGTGCGGTAATTTTCTTTGTTCTTCATGTATATCACAAACAACAAAGGACCCAGTACGGAACCCAGCATAACGCCATCAGTCACAGATCTTCAGCCAGAAGAACACTCTTCCACAACTACCCTCTGTAATCTATGGGCAAGCCAATTCTGAATCCACGTGGCCAAGTTACTGTGGTTCCCATGCACCTTAATCAGCTGGATAATACTACCATGAGGGACCTTGTCAAAAGCCTGACTAAAATCCATGTAGACAACATCCACTGATCTATTCTCATTAATCATTTTTGTCACCTCCTTGAAAAGTTCAATCAAACTAGTAATACACTATTTGCCCTGTGCAAAGCCATGCTGACTGCCCCTAACTGGACCTTGCTTTTCCAAAATGCATAAATCCTATTCCTAAGAATTCCCTTCAATAGCTTTCCGACCACTGATGTGAGACTCACTAGTCTATAGTTTCCTGGATTATCCCTATTTCCCTTCTTGAACAGAGGAATAACATTTGCTGCTTGCCGGTCTTCTAGCACCTCTCCAGTGGCTAGTGAGAAAGATCTTGGTCAAGGCCACAGCAATGTCCTCTCTTTTGCTTCTCTCATTAATTTGAGGTAGATACCATCGGGTCCTGGAGACTTATCCACCTTAATGCTTTTCATGAGACCCGACACTACTCCTTTCTTGATCTCAAAGTGCCTTAGCATATTAGCGTTCTCTACACAAATTTCACTCTCCTCCATATCCTTCTCCTGGGTGAATACCAATGTAAACCATTTAGGATCTCGGTCACATCCTCCTGGGTGAATACCAATGTAAACCATTTAGGATCTTGGTCACAACTTCTGTCCTTGAGTGGTCCTATCTTCTCCCTAGTCATGGACAGGAGTTTCAAAGATGCTGTCACTCTGGTAACTGATTCTGATTGAGGCAGTACTAATGTCAAGGAATATTCATGTGTAAACAGAGGGAGATTTGGTGATGGGATTCCAACCTCTGTGGAGTTATTTCAATGGCAATGGAAAGAAAGAACATTACTGAAGTAATTCGCTCACAACAGTCATATTTGAGTTAGGGTAAACATTTCTACTTCATGCCTTTGTTTGTGAAGCTTGACTCATTCAACACTAATGGCGAGGACTGGGCCCAGTATGTGGAAAGAATCGGCAATGATATTGTGACAGATGAAATGCCGCAAGTAATTCTCCTGACATCCCATGGAGTTGCAGCTTTTTTTATTATTCGAGCCTAACTTTCCCTGAGATTCCAGATACTAAAACCTTTCAAGAATTGATGGACATAGTTAAAGAATATTATGACCCTAAGCCTCCTTTAATTCTGAGATGCTAACATTTTTATTTAGCAATTCAAGAACCAGGAGAATCTGAACTGGGATTTTTGTCTAGCTCATGACAACTGTGACCTTGTTTTAACCCTTAATGAGGCACTTATATACGGTCTGGTCTGTGGAATTAATGATGTAACCGTGTATAAAAAGCCCAACTGGACTTCAAACAGGCACTACAACTGTCTTTATCATTGGAAAATACAGCAAGTGGAGCATATGAGTTGCAGAGTATTCCAATGGAAGTGGACATCCTCACCAATTTGACTGAACTTGGGGAACACCACTTGAGTGCAGATAATGTCATAGCCCCATTCAGGACATAACCTGAACAGAGGGATCCTATATCAACCCACAACAAAATCCCAAAACAAAGCCAAACCTTGGCTATTCTTCAGGATCTAGGCTGGTAAATCACTGTAGTTGCTGCTAGAATGCAGACTTGAGACAGCAAAAGTCTGGACCTAAACTGAGTAAGATAACTCATTGGCTAGTATGTAGGAGGGTATCCAGGAAAGTTTGGCACACTTAAGTTGCTTAGCAACATCAAAGCAGAACCAATTAAGATAAACATCTGGTTAAATGGTCATCCGGTTCTAGTGGAGTTCGGTATTGCCACAGTCATATCAGTGATCACAGAACCAGTTTTTAATAAAATTTGCTGAGACCTCTAGCCCTTAACTTTGTGTAAGACCTTGGCAAGGCAGAGAACCTATACTGGGGAACATTTGCAGACTAGGTGTACAACTCAGGTTCCATTCTCTTTAGATTCCTTAGAGTGTGGAAACAGGCCTTTCAGATGTCCATACCAACCCTCTGAAGAATAGCCCACCCAAACGCATTTCCCTCTGACTAATGCACCTGACACTATGGGCAATTTAGCATGGCCAATCTACCTAACCCGCACTGGACTGTGGGAGGAAACCAGAGCACCCAGAGGAAACCCACAGAGACACGGGGAGAATGTGCAAACTCCACACAGACTGTGGACTGAGGCTGGAATCGAACCTGGGTCCCTGGCACTGTGAGGCAGCAGTGCTAACCACTGAGCCACCGTACTGCCCACCTCTTATGAAAAACAGCTGTTTCAATTACCAGTGATTCTGGTAAAAGGCTTGGGCCAAAGTTCATGGGGAGAAATTGGTTGTGAGAGATTTACCTAGTTTGGCTCAACATTTTTCAATTAGAAAATGGTTGCCTGAGTGATACCCAGAAGTCTTCCAGGACAGTCAGAGGAGCCAAGGCCATCTTGCATGTTGACCACAAAGCAATTCCAGGATTCGACAAAGGTAAAGGCAGAAATCAGAAGGTTGGAAGTGAAGGAATCATCAAATCAGTCCAATTTTCGAAATGGGCAGTATCGGTCATACCAATTTTGAACTGGTTGGTTCACCTTTGGGGGATTTCAAACTACTTTTTGATGGTGGATAAATGGCCATTACTTGCATAGAGGATTTATCTGCAGAAAAAGCCAGGGAGTTGTCCTTCGCAAAGTTGGACATAAACCGTGCATATTTGCAGTTGTGTTTAGACGAGGATTCCCAGAAGTATGCAACAATTAATACCCTTAATGATTTGTGCCAATATACAAGAAACCATTTTGAGTATCATCAACTTGTTCAATTTTTCAATGGATAATAGAGACCATTTTGCAGGGACTACCTCAGATCGCCATTTACCTATGTGATGTCCTAATATCAAGGAAAACTAATAAAGAACACTTATAACGAATGTAGATATATACTGAAGTGTTTTTCCAAGGCAGACATTTACCTAAGAAGGAAAGAAATGTGTTCCAGGCCCCCCAGGTGACCTACTTGGGCAACTGTGTCAACAAGACTGGTCACACTTGTTGGAAAATAAAATGATGGTGATCAAAGCAACTCCAGCTCCCATGGCTATACTGGAGCTGGACTGGTAAATTATTCTGGAAAGTTCATACATAACCTGGCATCCATCCTGGCATCTTGGCATCAACTCCTAAAAAAGGGTCAGCCTTGGAAATGGTCACATAGACAAGCCCCAGAACATAGAACACAGAGAGCATAGAACAATACAGCGCTGTACAGGACAATCTGCTCTTGATGTTGTGTTCCCCCTTTTATCCTACTCTAAGATCAGACTAACTTACATGCCCTTCATTGTACTACCTTCAATGTTCTGATCCAAGAGTCGCTTAAATGTCCCTAATGTATCTGACTCGATGATCACCACTGGCAGTGCATTCCACACACCCATCACTCTCTGTGTAAAGAACCTATCTCTGACATCTCCCCTAAAACTTCCTCCAATTCCTCAGAATTATGCCCCCTTGTGATAGCCATTTCTGCCCTGGAAAAACGTCTCTGGCTATTCACTCTATTCGTGGGCAGCACAGTGGCACAGTGGTTAGCACTGCTGCCTCACAGCGCCAGAGACCCAGGTTCAATTCCCGCCTCAGGCGACTGACTGTGTGGAGTTTGCACATTCTCCCTGTGTCTGTGTGGGTTTCCTCCGGGTGCTCTGGTTTCCTCCCACAGTCCAAAAATGTGCAGGTCAGGTGAATTGGGCATGCTAAATTGCCCAGAGTGTTACGTGCAGGGGTAAATGTAGGGGAATGGGTCTGGGTGGGTGCGCTTCGGTGGATCGGTGTGGACTTGTTGGGCCGAAGGACCTGTTTCCACACTGTAAGTAATCTAATCTATCTATGATTCTCAACATCTTGTACACCTTTATCAACTCACCTCTCATCCTCCTTCATTCCAATGAGAAAAGCCCTAGCTCCCTCAACCTTTCCTCGTAAGACATAACCTCCAGGCAGCATCCTGTTAAATCTCTTCTGCACCCTCTCTAAAGCTTCCACATCTTTCCTGTAATGAGGTGACCAGAACTGAACACAATATTCCAAGTGTGGTCTAACCAGGGCTCTATAGAGCTGCAGCATAACCTCGTGGCTCTTAAACTCAATCCTCTCACTAATGATAGCCAACATACCATAGGCCCTAGCTGTCAGTAGAGAAACAGCTTCATCCTCTGAGGTGTTGGTACAGTATGATCCCAAGAAGGATCTGGTATTGACATGTGATGCCTCCCTGTATGACATCAAGATGTTATTGGGTCATAGGTGGCCCAATGCGGCGTAACGCTCAATAACATATGCATCCAGAACTTTGGCTAATGCAGTGTGTAAGTGCATTCAGATAAAAAATTAATGATTGGTGGTCATATTTGGAGTCAGAAAATTTTATGGATGAAAATTTGTTATAATCCCAGACTATAAACCCCCTACTTGGTCTGTTAAAAGACAACAAGACAGTGCTTCAGTGGGCTGTCATACAAAGTGCTTGTAATTATGTTAGAACACCGTGCGGAACGCCAAGAAGCACATGGAGGTGCATTGAGCTGCCTCCCATTAGCAGCTACACCACCGGTGGTACCCCAATGGAAGAGTCTGTAATGATATTAAACTTTCTGGACATGCTCTGAGTCACTGCTGACAATAACAGACTTTGATACATAAAGATCAGGTCCTGGCAAAACTAAAACAGCTGGTGGTGATGGGGGAAAGCAAAGAGCCATCAAAACTAGAATTGAAACCTTTTTGGACCTGGAGAGATCTGGTCACAGTAGATGACAGCATATTATTGCAAGGAGCAGAGTGATTGTCCCGAGTGTAGGTTACTATCAACTACTGGCTGAATTGCACTTGGGCCATCTAGAGGTCTCCAAAATGAAGATATTGGTCAGAGTTACGCCTGGTGGCTTGGCTTGGATGCAGACATAGCTACATTGGTGGGGTAGTGCCCAGAGTGCCAACAAAGACAACAATTACTGCCAGCAACTCCCCCACATCCATGGAAAAGGCTGGGTAAACCTTAGATTTGGTTACACATGGACAATACAGGTCCTTTCATCGCCTCAATGTTCTTCATCATTGTAGATGCCCATTCAAGGAGGCTGGATGTGCATAACATCCAATTGCCAAATACAGGAATGATGATAGAAATACAGCATGTATCTTTTTCAGTAAATGGAGTCTGGACGTGTTAGTCACAGGTAACAGGCCATCATTTACCAGCAAAGAATTTGGTTATTTCTTAAAGTCAAATGGGATTCAACATTTAAGGACAGCTCCATATCACACATCATCCAATGGCCTGGCAGAAAGAAAAGTCCAAACTCTGAAAGTGAGGTTGAAGAAACAGCCTACTATCTCATTAGATGCCAAGCTGTCATATTTGATTATAGGATCACCCCACATGCAACTACAGGAATAGAGCTGACAGAGTTGCTAATAGGTAGAAGACTGCGCACCAGCTTAAGTCTGATCTCGCCGGACCTGTGGGGGAGGGTAAAATGGCATCAAGGATGCCAATGTTGACACAAAACTTCCAATCAAGAGAGACAGTTTGGTACAAAGGACAAGGTTTGGTGCAAGATTCATGGAAATGGGCCAAGTCATGACCAGCGATGTATAAAGTTCAGGTAGATGCGACGGTCCTGAACAAGCACGTGGTCTACATGATGGACATTTTGGATCAAAAACAGAAGTTACTGGATAAGCTCAGCAGGTCTAGCAGCATGTGAAGAGAAATCAGAGTAAATGGTTCGAGTCCGGTGACCCTTCCTTAGACATGATGGACATGATGGATGTTACTGTCTCAATGCCTTTGCCTCTGGAAGAAGAGAGTGAATGTTTACCAAGGTATTCCTGGCACAAAAGATAAGCACCTAGAGATAAGTAGAGACAATCCTGGTAATTATAGACCAGTGAGCCATAATTCAGTTGTGGGCAAAGTGTTGGAAAAAGTTATAAAAGATAGGATTTATAATCATCTAGGAAGGAATAAATTGATTAGGGATAGTCAACATGGCTTTGTAAAGGGTAGGTCATACCTCACAATCTTATTGAGTTCTTTGAGAAGGTGACCGAACAGGTGGATGAAGGTAAAGTGGTTGATGTGATGTATATGGATTTCAGTAAGACGTTTGATCAGGTTTCCCATGGTAGGCTATTGTACAAAATCCGAAGACATGGGATTGAGGGTGATTTAGTGGTTTGGATCAGAAATTGGCTAGCTGAAAGAAGACGAGAGTGGTCGTTGAGGGGAAATGTTCATCTTGGAGTTCAGTTACTAGTGGTGTACCACAAGGGTCTGTTTTGGGGCTACTGCTGTTTGTCAATTTTATAAATGACCTAGTTGAGGACATAGAAGGATGGGTTAGTACATCTGGGGATGAATTTCAGGTTGGTAGAGTTGTGGATAGTGCTGAAGGATGTTGTGGGTTACAGAGGGACACAGATAAACTGCTGAGCTGGGCAGAGAGATGGCAAATGGAATTAAATGTGGAAAAGTGTGAGGTGATTCATTTTGAAAGGAGCAACAGGAATAAAGAGTACTGGGCTAATGGTAAGATTCTTGGTAGTGTAGATGGACAGAGAGATCTCAGTGTCCATGTACATAGATCCCTGAAAGTTGCCACCCAGATTCTTAGGGTTGTTAAGAAGGCATACAGTGTGTTAGCTTTTATTGGTAGAGGGGTTAAGTTTCAGAGCCATGAGGTCATGCTGCAGCTGTACAAAATTCTGGCACGGCTGCACTTGGATATTTGTGTTCAATTCTGGTTATAATATTATAGGAAGGAGGTGGAAACTTTGGAAAGGGTTCAGAGGAGATTTACTAGGATGTTGCCTGGTATGGAGGGAAGGTCTTACGAGGAAAGGCTGATGGGCTTGAGGCTGTTTTCGTTAGAAGAAGGTTAAGAAGTGACTTAATTGAGACATATAAGATAATTAGAGGGGTTGGACAGTGAGAGCCTTTTTCCTCGGATGGTGGTGGCTAGCATGAAGGGACGTGGCTTTAAATTGAGGGATGATAGAAAAAGGACAGATGTCAGAGGTGGTTTGTTTACTCACAGAGTAGTAGAGGGGTGGAATGGCCTGCCTGCAACAGTAGTAGACCTGCCAATTTTAAGAACATTTAAATAGTCATTGGATAGACTTATGAATGAAAATGGAATAGTGTAGGTTAGATGGGCTTCAGATTAGTTTTACAGGTCAAGTTAACATTGAGGACCGAAGGGCCTGTACTGTGCTGTAATGTTCTATGTTCTATGTTCCTAAGCATTACACACTGCCCGTTTCAGACACCACATTGGATAAACCTGACCCAATGCTAGAATACCCCAGATGGCTCTCCAAGAAAAAGGACTAGCCTATGTCCTTGAACTCAGAGGGGAAGTGTTGTAATGATTGTAATGAGATCAGCTCGCTGGACTTCATAGAATGTGAGTTCCCTGACTGGGGTGTTAATCTGATTGAGTCAGGGAGTCCTGGCTGACATATAAAAAGGGGAGTGTCAGAGATGTCGTCATTCTGGTAGCTGACTCCAACTGGGGCAGTACTAAAGTCAAGAACTGTTTATGTGTACGTAAAGGTGATTTGGTGATAAATAATGGCCTCTGAGGAGTTCTTTTATTGTGCACATTCATAAATAAATGTTATAGAGACATTTAATATTAATATCCATTGTGCATAGTTCTGTTAAAAAAAACATTCGTGTTCACTAACAAGAGGAGAGACTTTAACCCACATGATGGTAGTTGACGTTGGAATTGGAGGCAAGTGTCAAGGAGCATCTGAAGTGAAGCCCAAAGACAACATGGTGCTATGGATGGAACACAAGCACAACCTAGTGCTCTGATTACACAATGGGGAGAATAGCTGAAGAGAAGCTCAGTGATGACAGGACCCTGTGAATGCTGCCCCTCAATAACCACCTTGGCATTGAACCATGGAGAGAAGTGCAAAAGTTGAAAATGCATAGGAGAAAATCCAAAACAAAGTGTTTAGAAAGCAACAGGAAAACCTCATCAGCAACAGTGAATAAATAGTAGGGCATGTCAGAAACAGAACAGGAAACTGCACATGAGAGGTGACCCACATAATAGACTACAAAGCCGAAGGCCCACACAGCAATTGGAAAACCATAGGAAAGCAACAGCAGCATTCCAGTTACTATAGCACATGTAGCAATTATAATGAAGATGGAAAAGGAACTAGCCCACCTAGAAGGTGTGTGGGGCCTTGACCAGGCCATATATTGCGTATAATAACATTGATGGTTTAGCAGATAGCATACTCCTTCAGGTGTTCATGCAAAGCCAGACACAGGCCATTGTTGTATTTGATCAATAGCTGTGACCATGCCACGCTTACCATATAAACCACAGCTACAGACACCTCAATACATGATAATGTATTAAAGCTTTCAACTCCTATTTCAGTTGAAGACAAATCTCTGTTATACATTGAGCAAAGTCTAATTAGAGAAAAGGAGATCCAGCCAAACCATCAATTCTTTATAAAAAAAAATTGTTACAGACTCATGAAAAATTGTCCATATGGTGCTCTGAAAGAATATTCTAATGACACCACATTGTAGTGGGTGTGCAGGATGAAACCTGATCAGAACCTTTACAGTCTAAAGAAGACCACACACTATCACAAATAATGTAGTTCACCAGATAGGCAGGATTTCAAATCAGAAAATATCTTTTATTCAAGGGAACAGACAGCTTTCCTGGGACCAGCCCTTTGGTTTGTCAGGGTCTACATTTTTAACCTTAGAGCTGCAAGCAGCAGCCAGAAAGGGAAAATAGTTTGAGTCCTGCTATTGCTAATTGTCTATGCTATGCTGGGAAAGTTACACACACCGCAGTGCTTGGTGCTATGATCTCATATTTTCAAATGGTTCATTGAAGCACCAAGAAACAACAATAATGTTTCAAAGTAGATCACTTCAGAAGAATGGCAAGTAACTAATGAAAACCTATCCGGGGAAAAAAATTTGCTTCAGAACAAATGGGATGATGCTAATATTCAGCATTTAAAAATTCTTGTGGTGCAGTGGTAGTGTCCCTACCTGTGAGCTAGGATACTTGGATTCAAGTCCCACTTGCTCCAGAGGTGTGTTGGCCAGCACGATGGCACAGTGAGTGGTTAGCACTGCTGCACAGCACCAGGGACCTGGGTTCAATTCCCGCCTCGGGCAACTGTCTGTGTGGAGCTTGCACACTCTCCCCGTGTCTGCGTGGATTTCCTCCAGGTGCTCCGGTTTCCTCCCACAGTCCAAAGATGTGCAGGTTAGGTGAATTGGCCATGCTAAATTGCTCGTAGTGTTAGGTAAGGGGTAAATGTAGGGGAATGGGTCTGGGTGGGTTGCTCTTCAGAGGGTCGGCGTGGACTTGTTGGGCCGAAGGGCCTGTTTCCACACTATAAATAATCTAAAAATCTATAACATGTTTGAACAGGTTGATTCGAAAATATCCGCATAAAGCCAACTGACGTCTGCAACTGAGCCTCATCAGCAGTCTGGGAAACATTCAAGTCTTTTTTTAGCGGAGGGACAGAGAATCACATTGTAGAGCCTCCATGGACACAGCACACCTTAATGAAGCTTAAAGTCACGCATCAAAAGGACTTCAAACAGATTGAAATCAAACAAGGATTGGGGCACTTTTTAGCCCAGGTGTTAGCAGTCAGACCTTGCAATAAGGCCTCAGAATCTGGAAAGAAAAGTTTACAGAAAGTTTCCAAATTATCCTGTGTATAGATAACCAATGTTTTCATGCAAGTGACAAATGCAAATGGAGGAAACGGTTTTTCTTTTTATAGAAAAGTCCAGGGCTGCAGGATCACTGTGAGTCAATTGCTGAATTTAGATGCTCGTAGAGAAGTAAGCCTGAGAGATAACAATGATCTTTTGACTAAAGATTTAGAAATACTTGAGGCTTAAAACATAGAATCACAGGAGGTGAGGAGTTACATTTTCATGATTAAATGTTAATAGTTTTAAAGGGTACTGTAAAAGTTCCTGGGGAGGAGATGGAGAGAGGAAATAAAAGTTTAATTTCAGGAATTACAGCAAACATTTATTAACAACCATCAATGGAACTGGGACTACGCCAGTTGATCAAATATTCCAGTTAATGAAGAGATTCACATCATCAATGTTAAGCCAGACACTATACAAAAGAAATGTAATGTGGGTGTATATAAATCACTGCTATACTTTATTTACACCATAAATCACTTAAATAATAATACAACTTCATCTTAAATAAAACTTACTGACTGAGAGCCTTCTCAACTGACTCCCCGGACAATCTAGAGGTTGTGATGATACAGTAAAGTTCTGGCATTTCATGTATACAATTTTTGCCGGTTTATGGAGGGTACCAGTTCATAAGATTCCAGTTAGAACAAAGTTTTTGCTGTACAAGAATCTGCATATTTTTTGGAAACTGAAATGGGAGTATAATTGCTATAATTAGAATATCAGGTAAAGTTTTGCAACTTAGAAATCAAGTGTTGAACTGTGCCACACAATGTTGCTTTTTGAAGAATTAGAAGGAAGAATGAGAGATTGAATGGCATCAAGAATCTTTGGATTTAAGGAAATTTTGCCTGGCATCAGACCTTTGGTTGGTTTCGATACAGAACATTAAAATGCAGCAGAGAGAGGAAAACATCCAGAACCTGGAAACAGAAAGTATCCATCTCTCTCTCTCTCTCTCTTTGTGGGGAAAAGACAACATTTCAAAGAAAGAGTTCATACAACCAATGATCTAGGTTCGGCTGATCAAGCATTGAATCAAAACATAACCGTCACCCTCCAGCCAACAGTGGATCCTCATTGCGAAAATTAAAAGAACTGTGAGAAAAATAACTTTCTATCTTATGGCTTGGAATTTAAGCTCAGAATTTTGTTCACTTGTCAGTCCTCACTCTCCATGAGGGATAGAGGCAAAGACATCCCATGGATATTGAAAAAACACAGATAACATGGATACATGCAAAGCCCTGAGCTGATACCTTCAAGATGCGGAAATGTTGGTGTTGGACTGGGGTGGAACAAAGTTAAAAATCAAATAAACCTGCTGGACTATAACCTGGTGTTGTGTAATTTTTAACTTGATACATTCAGTGCACACTCAATGAAACAGGAGATTGAGAGGAAGATGGCAACAAGGAAGAGGTAAGAGATTGTGATTCACTTCAGGCACGGTGCAGGCAAGAGGGACCAAATGGCCTACTTGTGTGTCATAGCAATTCAGTGACTCTGTGACTGGAAGCTTGCGTTGCTTTTGTAAGGAGCAATCTTACTGGGAGCTGTGATATCTTTCTCTTTAACTTCTTATAAGTTTCTGCATAGGGAGCCAAAGCATCTTTAATATCCCTTTTGACTTGATTGCTATGCTAGGCTGCCAGACCTTTTGAATGGCATTGTGAGAGCAATTTTGCACTTCTACACTTTGGGACTGATCTTGTAACCTATTAAGAGGATCTCACAAGTATGTGGATGCACACATTAAAAAAACAAATCAGCAGATAAGAAGGGAAAGGTGTATCCATTTTCCACAGTGCATGTGGTAAATTGTTTATCATTTGCCTGTTGTAACCATGGTTAAGTGTTTGTGTTTGGGCGTTTGAAGGAGTACAGCTTAAGTTGCATAAATTAGAAATCCCTATCTGTTACCAATCTTGTTAAAATTAAGTGCCTTACAATAAATGGAGGCATTTTCTGTGACTCAAGCAACCAGGTTGGGTTTACTTTCATCCTTGGGAACAGTCAGTCAGGCAAATTGATCATATTGGTGATTGCATTTCCGTGTTTTGCGATAGCTTGTGGAACAGACAGGTTCAATCCTCGGAGCACGCTTCTAGTCGACCAACTTGGAAAGGTGCTTGTTTTATCTGGTTCATTTAGAGGCAAGTCTATTAAGAACAAGCTGAGTTGAAGGAAAGCCTGCTATAGGTTACCATTGATCAGAATCAGATCTAGGCTCGGCCATTCATCTACTATGGCTGCAACAGCAGGTGAAAGTCTGGGAATCCTGTAGCGAGTAATTCACCTCCTGGTTTCCCAAAGCCTGCTCACCATCAACAAGGTTCATATCAGGAATACGAGGGAATATTCAAGGGAGGTGTCATGGCATTATTATTGTGTAATACGATGCGTTATTATTATTGGGTTGTTAATCTAGAGATGCATGTAATGTTCTGGGTGGCTGCGTTCAAATCCCACCACGGCATATAGTGGAATTTGAATTCAATAAAAATCTGAAATTAAAAGTCTAATTATCACTTGTTGGAGTTAAAAGAAAAACTAATGTCCTTTAGGGAAGGAAGCTGCCATCCTTACCTGTTCTGGACTACATGTGATTCAAGATCCACACTAATGGGGTTAACTCTTAAATGGTCTCTGAGATGGGCATTAAATGCTTGTCTAGCCACTGATGCACTCATCCTGTGAATAAATAATTTGCCTGAATAAGTTCTAAGAATTCAAAAGCACCAACAACACTCAAGAAGTTGCCACCATTCATGGCAAAGCAGCCCATTGATTAGCACCACATCCAAAAACTTTCACTTCCTCCATCACTGATTCGCAATCACAGCAGTGTATACCAGCAAGCCATGAAGGCTCCTTCACCAGCATCTTTCAAAATCAAGACCATTGTCATCAAGTAGACAAAGGGCTGATGATACTTGGAAACACCACTAACTGCAGGTTGCCCTCCACAAGGTCACTCATCATGTTGACTTGCAAATATATAACCAGTCTGTCAGTGGCACTGGGCTAAAACTCTGGAAGTTCCTTCCTAATAGCACTGTAGATCCAGAACACTACTAATTCATGAGGGCAGCTTGCCATCTTCTCACCGGCGTTAATGCTGACCGAGCCATCAACACCTACATCCCATGAATGAGTTTGAAGAATGCTTGTGAAGAACAGGCTGTTTAGTTGAACTCTCTCATTTCTCAAAAAAAGTGACATGAGTTCAAGGTAAAAATTATTTGCTCTTCTGAAAGAGTGAGACAAGAAACATCTCAATCTTTTATTCTCTGTTCAAGCTGTGCCTGCAAGTCTTCAGACATAACCATGAATGATAAGTGACTTGACCACACCAGCTGGAATATCAGAGAAACACATTTAAGAACATTTGATGCTTTCTCATTGGCAAAAATGCAAAAATGCTTCTTCCTTCAAAAGCCAGTCTCTGTAAGGAAATCTGTTTTGTTTTGCACTTTTCCTAAGAACCGAGTATGTGCATGCATGTGAGTGTATGCGTGTTTTGCAGACATTTGGAAGTATTTTTACTTCCATATTGATCACTGCATCTTTAACTAATCATTGCATTTGATTTGAAAACATTTTGGTTCAAAAACAAACATATATTTTTGTATTTATTAAGAAACTTAGATGATAGATCTTGTTTAAAAACTGATGAAATTGCCCCCTTGTTAACTGGGAAAAGCATTTTAACGTTATATTGTGATTTGTGATGTCATGGGAATAGACCAGTGTAGTCTTCCAGCCTCAGGTGTCTTGCATATAGTTAGATTAATAAACTATGTTAGATTTCATTACAAGAGTGTAGATGTCAGAGAGGGGACGGCAGTTGCAGCCATTTGAATGGTCTTGATCTTTGAATTCCTTGAGCTCCTTGTGCTTTTTGTTGGTGCCAGTAGTGGAGGAGACGGAAGAGTGTTCTTTAAGATATGCTTAATCCATGGCTTTTTGAAAATGTATTGCTTATAAAATATAGGAAACGTAGCAGACAACCTGTGCACAACAAATGACCACAAACAGTAATGTGATCATGACCAGATGATCTATTTTTGGTCATATTTTTGAGGGATAAATATATCTGCCAAGACACCTGGGGTGTATTTCCTGCTCTTCTTTGAAGTGGTGATGTTTAGCATCCACCTGAGATAAATTAGAAACAGTGCCAGAGTTAGAATGGGCATGAGAGCAAGTAGGATAATAATATTTAAGTATTAGGATTAGTGTGAGAGGGAAGGAAGTTACACTGTAGGTTGTTCTTGGGTTAATGTGAGCAGAGGAGGTACTTATTTGGTGGTGGCATTAGTACTGTGATCAGAGCTAACGTAATGGGTTCACAACCTGAATAGCACGTAATACATTTAGGCTCTGGGCAAGTAATGAATTTATTTTAGATTTGTAAATTGTGGTTGTATAATAAAGAAGAGGGTGAAAAATCAGCATGTTAGGGGAATTGGTCCATTGCTGATAGCAGTTTAGCTAGGTTGGAATCATGGTGTGGTGAAGATTAGGGTTTTGACAGGCTTGGAAGAATAGGATATGAGGATCTCCCTGGTAAGGCCAGCACTTAATACACTTGAGTTTGTGAGATTGAATCACCTACTCAGGTCTGTCAAATTCCTGAGTTGTGCCTTGCAGATCATAGAATGATAGAATGGTCACTCAGTTAATTTACCATCGATTGTTTATTTTTTAAAAGTTCTTGAACACTTCCTTTGTTCAGAACTCTGTTGAGTAGCACTTTATCAATGTCTTTTGGAAGTCAGTGTATGCCACATCAAAAGCATTGCCCTCATCAAAAGACACAAGCAACTTAGATAAATGCAATTTCATTTGATCAAATCCACAATGAAATTCTTTAAATAACCAGCATACCACTGTTAATGCTGTCTTGAATTATTGTTTGCAATGACTTCCCACCACTGAAGTTAAGCTTGTAGTTTTGGGGCTTTTTGTTGCAATTCTCCACACCTCTGGCACTACCCCTGAGTCAAAGGAAGATTGGAAAATTCTGGCCACTACATCTGGAGTTTCTATTCTAATTCCCTTGGTATTCGTGGATACATCTCATTTAGTTCTGATACTTTATCAACTTGAAGTGCAGAAAATCTTTCACAAACCTTCTTCTTATCAACTTTAAACCCGTCAACTGTAAAAAAATATGATAAGGAGTAGATTATAGGGCATTTCACGTCTGCTCCACCATTCAATAAGATGATAGATATGGCCTACACCAACTCCACTTTCCTGTTCTATCCTGGTTTTCCTTAGCGCCCAAAATGTTTCAATCTCAAATTTGAATTACCCAATTAATTGATCAATAGCCCTTTGTGAAAGAGAATTCCATAGATGGAGAACTATTTGATTGAAGAAATTTCTGCACATCTCAGTACTAAATAGTTAACTCCTTATCCTAACACTTTGACCAAAATTCTCCACAACTCCTCCCCCCCCCCCACACTTCCCCCCCCCACCCCCCAACCTCCATGGAGAATTAGCCTCTCATCATCTACTCTTGAATTGTTCAAGGATTTAAGATGTTGCAACTCCACAGAAAATAGGCCTATTCCACATGATCCCTTCTTGGAAAACAACCGTTTTAGTAAAGAAATATGGTCTGTTTGAAAGATTCGCAGGGAGACAGGGTAGTCAAGAAAGTGTTTGATATGCTCGCCATTTTTGGTCGCTGGATTGAGTATAGGACTTGGGATCTGGAAAAGCACAGCAGGTCAGGCAGCATACAAGGAGCAGGAAAATCAACCTTTCAGGCAAAAGCCCTTCATCAGGAATTTATGATGAAAGGCTTTTGCCCAAAACATCGATTTTCCTGCTCTTTGGATGCTGCTTGAGCTGCTGTGCTTTTTCAACCCCACTCTAATCTAGACTCTGATCTCCAGCATCTGCAGTCCTCACTTTTGCCAATAGGACTTGGGATGTCATGTTGCAGTTGTACATGACATCGGTTAGGCCACTTTTGGAATACTGCATGCAATTCTGGTCTCCCTGCTACAGGAAAGACATTGTAAAACTTGAAAGGGTGCAGAAAAGATTTATTACGAGGTTGCCAGGGTTGGAAGATTTGAGCTGAACAGCCTAGGGCTATGTTCTCTGGAGCATTGGAGGCTGAGGGTTTGTAAAATTATGAGAAGCACAGGTAGGCTGAATAGCCAAGAGATTTTTTCCAGAATAGGGGAGTCCAAAATGAGAGGGCATAGCTTTAAGGTGAGAGGAGAAAGGTTCCTTTTAAATCTAAGGGGTAATTCTTTTCGCGCAAAGGGTGGTGCATGTCTGGAATGAGCAGAGGAAATGGTGGAGGCTGGTAAAATTACAAGATTTAAAAGGCATCTAGGTGGGTTTAAGAATAGGAAGGGTTGAGAGGGATATGGGACAAATGCTGACAAATAGGACTAAATTAATTTAGGATATCTGGTCGGCATGGATTGAAGGGTCTATTTCCATGTTGTATATCTCTATGATTCTCTGACCCAAGTCAGTTTCGTCAACAGTAGATTAGATAACATTACAGTGTGGAAACAGGCCCTTCGGCCCAACAAGTCCACACTGACCCGCCGAAGCGCAACCCACCCATACCCCTACATTTGCCCCTTACCTAACACTACGGGCAATTTAGCATGGCCAATTCACCTGACCTGCACATCTTTGGACTGTGGGAGGAAACCGGAGCACCCGGAGGAAACCCACGCAGATACGGGGAGAATGTGCAAACTCCACACAGTCAGTCGCCTGAGGCGGGAACTGAACCCGGGTCTCTGGTGCTGTGAGGCAGCAGTGCTAACCACTGTGCCACCGTGCCACCCACTCACTTGTACTCACTGTGGCAATTATGTCCATCAATTCATCAAAGTGAAAAGGCTAATGTGAACATTTCATCTCTGTACATCACAGAGCAGTGATTTTTGCTTGTCCTGCTAGCATCAGCCTATCAATTAAACAGCTGACCTTCAGGGTTGGTCTGGAGTTGAGTAAAAGAAATGCCAGTCCCCAGTGTTATGGACCAGACCAAACCCCCTCAAAACATATCAAGGTACCTTCAACCCTCACATTTATCTTATTTAGCAGCAAATGGAAGCTGTTGCTTCTGGATGTGATTTGATTGGTCAAACTAGTAGTCTTTGGGCAAAACACATTTTATATTTACACCAGAGTTAAAATAAAAAACAAAAAAAAAGGCATAACTTTAACTCTGTGAAAGGACTTAACAAAATGATATATATTTCAACGACTACTTGTCAACTGTTCCAATGCAGCAGGATCCCATAAACACATCATTGGCAAAGGAAATTTGCCAAAACAGATTCCCTCACTTGCGATTGCCTTCAGTTCAGGAGAAAGGAAAATCGGAAAGCATGCAGCCGAGGGAGGACTGTATCTTCAATTTCAAAATCCCAACTTCAATAACTGAAAGCAAAAACTAAAACCCTAGGTCAGTAGGAGCATGACTCTACCTATTCCTGCTTCTTTTGTTTAATTTAGAAAAAAACAAAGCTTTCCATGGGGCAGATGCCTTAGCACCAGGTTTATAATGCCCTCTTAAAGAGAAACAGGACAAAACATATACCTTGTAAAGGCACATATCATCACACCAGTGACAGGTATACCCTTTCTGGTCTATTAGCAAGGTGCCTTGATCAGTCAACTATGAACAAGTATCGAGAGTGCTCCGGCCGTACCTAGTTCATGTATCATTTGACCACAGGTGCCTGATCCTTAAATATACAGTCATGCTGGCCCCATGGACTTACTTGACTGTCCCTCTATCCCATCAGTTCTCGAGGAGTAGGAATTGTGAGCTTGTATAATAATGTCGAAATGTAAAATAAATAATTATTTTCTTTTTGCACCATTATCCTTTGGAACAGAAGGTTCTCTTTGCAGGACAGTCTTTCAGATTCAATGAATGATGTGAAGTTTGAGGAAAAATGGTTGGTCATTGTGTTTGAAAATAGCTATACTAACCAGTTTTGCTTCAATTTGTGGTGTTCTTATTTGGAGACTGGAGTCACATGGCTGCAGGTTCAAATACTACCATAAACTTAGACATAAAACCTGGGTTATTGCATTAAGGGCCAATATTTTACACAAAAGTCTTGTTCACCAGGTGGAAAGCCAGGTGCAATCCAAACTCCCACAGCCCTAGAAGTGATGACGTAATGCATAGCCATCTCTAAGAGCTGCTGGTCAATCAGAGGATTAGCAGCTCCTTAGTCCCAGCAGCACCACCAGGAATGGGGGACAGGTCCAGAACTACATCAGTCCCTGGATCAGTCGTGATGAAGGAGGAACAAACAGATGGCAAGTGAGGGGGGAGCAGGCCTGTTTTTGGCTGGGACCAATCAGATGACAGGGCCTGGGTGACTGGGTTTGGCCCGGTGGGGCAGTGATCGTTTAATCGCGAAGTTGATGGGTACCTACGGGCTGCGAGCTCTGTGGTCAACAAAATGCCCGATCTGGAGGAACGCCTTCTTCCTGAGGCCAGAGGGAGGCCACCAGGTTTCACTGGATTGCTTCCTCAGGTGGCAAAGTGCCCAGGTATAGCAGGTAAAATATCAATGGCAGTGGGAAGAGACACTTAACTGGCAATTAACATTGCATGGCCTCAATTAGCCTGTGTAGATGAGTACTCATCCCCTACCCCTTTTTGATGGTAAATGCCAACGTTAGCAAGAAGTAACACGTACAATATTCCTGATCAGCTCACTTGAATTTTACACCTATATCCACCTTGATTCCAGGCAGCCCCTGAAAACATGGAAACTTCAGGCCATCCAGTTTGGGGGGTGGGGCAATGTCTTTTTTGGATGTGATGTTAAGGGTTCCATCTCTCTCTTTCCTTTCTCTCTCTCTCTCTCTCTCTCTCTGTTCATACAAACATTACAATTCAAAGAAGACCAGGAGAGTTCTTTGGAGCAATAATCCTCCTTCAAGTATCCCCACCAAAAACAAATGATCTGCTTCATTACTGTTTGTGAGAGTTTCTTTTGTAAAGTTTAGTGGTTACTTTCTAAACAATGATCCATTGAATGTGAAATATCTAGGGAGCATTCTCAGGTGCTGGATTTTTTCAAAGTTCTTTCTTGCCAATGATCTTAGGGTGAAGTACTTTTCACCTGAAATGCTGAATTATTCTTCAGGCTCCTGTGCAAGCTGCTTGGGTTTTTGCCGACAATTCTAATTTATAGATGGAAATAAATCTAACATGGGTCATTTGCCTCAAAGTGACCAGTCACATAACAAAGAGTTCAATTAGAGAAAGGTTGTTGTTTGGCAGGAGGGGAGCTGCACAGGATCAAGCAGGATTACAGAGCAGTAAGATTGAAGTCACAGAAACAGGTCGAATCTAAATCTTTTACGTGAGATTGAGTTGCTGAGAGGTGGGTTGACAGAATATTCAGGGTCTGTTTCCAGTGCTGTACATCGGCAGCCAAAGTTTATAATTTCCTTATCCTCTCCCTACCAGCAACTAACAGTCATCTGAGCTTCAGGTCTGGAAGAGGGGAGAAAGCAGCTGGAATTTATCTTGATACTGCTTGGAACTGATTTGTGATTATTGCAGTTCTGTTCTGTGAGCTTAGCTGCTGTACTTAAAATGAGTACATATGGTTCAGGGATATACTAACTCATAAGTTTACAAATAGTTAATCTCTAACCACTTATTATTGCACGTGGTTCCAATATGAAGTGAATTTAGTTTCCTCATTGTATGTCTAGAGTTTGGGTCTGAAGTAGGATGTGTAAAACTGGTTAACTGCATTAAGACACAACAAGGAAAATCTGCAAATGTTGGAAAGCTGAAAAGCAAACAGAAAATGCCAGGAACATATAGCTGGTCAGGCAGCGGCTGGGGATGCCTCATGATCTGGTCTGGAATCTCAATAGTTTACAATTTATATAAATGACTGATGAAAAGATGGAAGGTATGCTTGCTAATTTTGCTGATGACCCAAAGATAGATAAGAAGTTAAGTTGTGAAGAGGATAAAAGGAAGTTCCAAAAAGAATTGGATAAGTTAAATGAGTGCCAATTAGATGGGTGGAGTATAATGTGGGATAATGTCCCTTTTGTCAGGAGAAATTTTTAAAAAATCCACACTTGTAGGGATTCTATCTAATCTAATATTATCAAAATGAAAATCACACAACACCAGCGCTGCTCCGAAAGCTAGTGCTTCCAATTATACCTGTTGGACTATAACCTGTTATTGTGTGATTTTTAACTTTGTACACCCCAGTCCAATACTGGCATCTCCAAATCATCATTATCAAAATGGTGAGGCATTGCAGAGTTTTGAGATAGCCTTGTGTTGGATCACAAAAGGGCAGTATGCAGGTACAGCAAGTAACTAGGAAAACTAATACAATATCATTGATGAGCATGAGGGTTATTGAATGCTCAAGTGGGGAGGTTATACTTCAGTTATACAGGGCACTAATGAAAACTGCATCTGGAGTACTATATTGATCACATTATTAAAATAAGGATGTAAATTATTTGGAGCTAGTTCAGAGTGATACTAAGAATGAATGGGTTGTCTTATGAGGAAAGGTTGGGCAGGTTAAGCTTGTAGTTGCTTGAACTTTGAAAAATGAACAGATTGTAAAAGATATTGTAAAGGCTGCAGACTAACGGCATGTTATTAATGATGTAAAACCTACACAGAGTAACAAAATCAATGGAGGGAAAGCAAAAATCAATACCAAAGAAGAAATAGAGTGAACAGCAAAATGCTTAATTGGACATATGATATTTAAACTGCAAAACCTCATTGAGACATTGGAGATCTGCAGTTCCTTTGTTGATCTGCTCTCCCTTTGGCTGCTGTCGCCTGCCATCACCCCCTGCCCACAGCACCAAGCCACTGCCAAACCCTGCCACCCACTGGGCTTTGAATGTTCTGGGCTGATGTATCACACTTGGACTTGGATTCTTAACTGGCACACTTCCAACACAAGGACTATTTCACACATTCTCCATATTGTTGTAGATTTTTTCAAGTTGTTTATTTCTTTCAGCATGATCGCACTTGCTTCATACTAATGTTGTTCATACGTTCCTCCATCATCTGCTCTTTCATGCAGTATTTTACAGGTGATGGTTTCTTTTGCTTTTGAGTACAAGTGCACACTTGGATTGATATTGTGTACTTTAGAATGCAACTGCATTCACTGTGTACCCCCAATAATGTCCTGGAGTTAATGTACGGACCAATAGTGATTGTGTACCTGCAGTGACTGTGTATCTCAGTGACGGTGTACACGCAGTGACTATGCACCTGTAATGACTATGTACATGCAGTGAATGTGTACCTGCAGGGACGGTGAACCTGCAGTGACTGTGTACCTGCAGTGACTGTGTACCCACAGTTTGTGAGTACCCACAGTGAGTGAGCACCCGCAGTGACTTTATACTCGCAGTGAGTACCCGCAGTGACTGTGTACCTGCAGTGACTGTGTACCCGCAGTGACTGTGTACCCACAGTGACTGTGTACCCGCAGTGACTGTGTACCCACAGTGAGTGAGTACCCACAGTGACTGTGTACCCACAGTGAGTGAGTATCTGCAGTGACTGTGTACCCACAGTGAGTGAGTACCCGCAGTGACTGTGTACCCACAGCGAGTGAGTACCCGCAGTGACCGTGTACTTGCAGTGACTGTGTACCCACAGTGAGTGAGTACCCGCAGTGACTGTGTACCCACAGTGAGTGAGTACCCACAGAGACTGTGTACCTGCGATGACTGTGTACCTGCTGTGAATGTGTACCCACAGTGAGTGAGTACCCAAAGTGACTGTGTACCCACAGTGACTGAATACCCACAGTGAGTGAGTACTCACAGTGAGTGTGTACCCACACTGAGTGAGTACCCGCAGTGACTGTTTACCTACAGTGAGTGAGTACACACAGTGACTATGTACCCACAGTGACTGTGGGTACCTACAGTGACTGTGTACCTGCAGTGACTGTGTAAGCACAGTGAGTGTGTACCCTGCTGTGACTGTGTACCCGCAGTGACTGTGTACCTGCTGTGACTGAGTACCCACAGTGAGTGAGTACCCGCGGTGACTGTACCTGCAGTGACTGTGTACCCACAGTGAGTGAGTACCCCCATTGAGTGAGTACCCGCAGTGACTGTATACCTGCAGTGACTGTGTACCTACAATGACTGTGTACCTGCACTGAGTGAGTACCGACAGTGAGTGAGTACCCGCAGTGACTGTGTACCTGCAGTGACTGTGTACCCATAGTGAATGAGTACCTGCAGTGACTGTGTACCCGCAGTGACTGTGTACTGCTGTATACTGTGTACCCACAGTGAGTACCCACAGTGACTGTGTACCTGCAGAGACTGTGTACCTGCTGTGACTGTGTACCCACAGTGAGTACCTGCAGTGAGTGAGTACCCACAGCGAGTGAGTACCCGCAGTGACTGTATACCTGCAGTGACTGTGTACCTACAGTGAGTGAGTACCCACATCATTTATTGAATCCGCTGCACTGGATGTGGCCTCCTCTATATTGGGGAGACAGGCTGCCTACTTGCAGAACGTTTCAGAGAACACCTCTGGGACACCCGGACCAACCAACTCAACCACCCCGTGGCTCAACACTTCAACTCCCCCTCCCACTCCACCGAGGACATGCAGG
>NC_057744.1:35923436-35960154 GCF_004010195.1 Chiloscyllium plagiosum | reverse complement strand
TCAACAATGATGATTTAAAGATCAATGTCAAAGGCTCGGCAATCTCCTCCCTGGCTTCCCAGAGGATCCGAGGATAAATCCCATCCGGCCCAGGGGACTTATCTATTTTCACACTCTGCAGGATTTCTAATACCTCTTCCTTGTGAACCTCAATCTCACCCAGTCTAGTAGCCTGTATCTCAGTATTCTCCTCGACAACATTGCTGTTTTCTAGAGTGAATATTGTTGAAAAATATTCATTTAGTGCTTCCCCTACCTCCTCTGACTCCACACACAACTTCCCACCACTACCCTTGATTGGCCCTAATCTAACTTTCGTCATTTTTTTATTCCTTAAATACCTATAGAAAGCCTTAGGGTTTACCCTGATCCTATCTGCCAACAACTTCTCATGTCTCCTCCTGGCTCTTCTGAGCTCTCTCTTTAAGTCTTTCCTGGCTACCTTGTAACTCTCAAGCGCCCTAACTAAGCCTTCACATCTCATCCTAACATAAGCCTTCTTCTTCCTCTTGACCAGAGATTCCACTTCCTTCGTAAACCATGGCTCGTGCGCTCGACAGCTTCCTTCCTGCCTGTCGAAGAAGTCTGAGATTCCTGCTTCCTGTGTGGATGAGAGTGGGGGTGTAGGTCCCTGGTGAAACAGGTCTCCAGCGAATACCAATTTCCAGCTCTGCACTCATCCTGGGAACATCTGGATAACAAAGACATCTACATCAGGCTCCTACTCATTGACTACAACTCCGCCTTCAACACCATACATCCTACCGGACTAATCTCAACACTGTGAGACTCACTTCTCAGCTCCCCATCTGCAACTAGATCCTTACCTTCCCTACTCATAGATCGCAATCAGTGAAGATAGAAAACAGCACCTCCTCCATGATAATCCTCAACACTGGCACCCTGCAAGGATGTGTTCTCAGCCCCCTACTGTACTCCCTGTACAGCCACAACTGTGTGGCTAAATGTCATCTGAATGCCATCTACAAGTGTGCTGAAGACATCACCGTGGTAAGCTGGATGTCAAATAAGTAGATAGAGTGCTTGGTGTCATGGTGCAATGATAACTATCTCTCTCTCAATGTCAACAAAACGAAAGAACTGATAATTGACTTCAGAAAGAAAGGAGGAGGACAAGCCCCTATCTACATCAATGAGCTGAGGTTGAGAGGATCAAGAGTGTCAAGTTCCAAGGAGAGCCGATAACCAACAATCTGTCCAGAACTTCCCATGGAGATACATTGGTCAAGAAGGCACAGAATGCCTCTTCATTCTCAGGCAGCTTAGGAAATTTGGTATGTCTATAAGGACCCTCACCAACCTTTACAGGTGCACTATAGAAAGCATTCTATCTGGGTTGCATAGCACCTTAGTACAACAACTGCTCTGCCCAGGACCGTAAGAAACTATGGAAAGTTATGTGCTCAGCCCAGACCATCGCAGAAGCCAACCTCCCATCCATGGACTCCATTTACACTTTTCACTGGTGCAGGAAGGCTATCAACATCATCAATAACCCCTCTCACCCCGGTAATGCTCTCTTTCAACGTCTTTCATTAAGCTTCGACATACACATGCACCGAAAGGTTCAAGAACAGTTTCATCCCTGCTGTCAGTAGGCTGCTGAATGGACCTCTCTAACTAGAACTAATGTTAATCTTGCTTTATGAACCGCCTGTGCAGTGTAACCCTTGTATGCCCAGCTCTGCCTAAGCACCCTCTGATCTGTATGTCCTTGTTTGCTAGGAACCTGCTTGAAAAACAAAACTTTTCACTGTACTTACGTACATGTGACTACAACAAATAAATGTGCCATTGAGCAAACTGACCATAGCTCTATAAAAAAGGAACCATTTCAGAGAGGAGTGCAAAATGAAATGTAGTTGTAATTGAGGATAGTATAGTCAGGAGAATGGACACTGTTCTCTGTAGCCAGGATTGAGAGTCCCAAAGGCTATGTTGCCTGGATTCTGGGCTTGGGATATTTAATGTGGGCTGCAGAGGAACTTCGAGTGGGAGGAGAAAGATCCTGTTGTCGTGGTTCACATAGATAACAACAATGTAGGAAGAAAGAGGAAGGAGGCTGCTCAGGGAATGTGAGCAGCTCGGGGCTAAATTACATTGCAGAGCCAAAAACTACCTGAGCAATGAACAAATTGGCACTAAGTCAACAAGATTAAAGAGGTAAACATGTGGCACAAAGATTGATGTGGGAGAAATGTCTTCAAATTCATGGGACATTGGCACTATTCCTGAGAAAGGAGGGAACTGTTACGATGGGACAGGCTCTGCTGAATCATGCTGAGACCAGAGGGGCGGCACTGTGGCTCAGTGGCTAGCACTGCTGCCTCACAGCACCAGGGTCCCAGGTTCAATTCCAGCCTTGGGCGACTGTCAGTGTGGAGTTTACACATTCTCCCCATGTCTGCTTGGGTTTCCTCCAGGTGTTCTGGTTTCCTCCCACAGTCCAAAGATGTGCCGGTCAGGTGAATTGGCCATGCTAATTTACCCATAGTGCATTAGTCTGAGGGAAATGGGTCTGGGTGGGTTACTCTTCGGAGGGTCGGTGTGGACTGGTTGGGCCAAAGGGCCTGTTTCCACACTGTAGGGAAGCTAATCTTAAAGGAAAAAAACATATAGTGTGATGAAGAATATTAGCCAGAGGTTTGGGAAGACTTTGAAGACTAGCAGAGGATTACTAAAAAAAATTAAAGATTGAGGAGATGAAATATGAGAATAAGCTAGCTAGTAATGTGAAAGAAGATTGCAAGAGTTTTAGATACCTAACAGGTGAGGGAGCAACAAGAATGGACATTGGACCACTGGGAAATGAGGCTAAAGAAGTAGTAATGGGGAAACAAAGAAATGGAGGGGGAGTTGATTGGTACTTGGCATCAGTTTTCCCAGTGGAGGACACAAGCAGCATACTAGAACTGCACAAAAGTCAGGGGGCTGAGGCTAGTGTAGAGGTCACCAGTAAGGAGAAGGTGCTGGTGAAACTGAAAGGTCTGAAGGCAGATAAATCTCCCTGACCAGATGGATTACATTCAAGAGATCAGAAGGAGATAGCTGAGGAGATTGTGGATGCATTGGTGGTTCAGGAATCATTGGAGTTGGGGAAGGTCCTAGAAGCCTGGAAAATGGCTCATGTAGCACCCTTGTTTAAGGAGGAAGTGAGGCAGAAGACTGGAAACTTGTAAGGCTGACCTTGGTTGTTGGTAAGATTTTAGAGTCTGTTATTAAGGATGAGATTCTAGACCATTTGGAAGCTCATAGTAAAGTAGGACTGAGTCAGCCTGGCTTCATCAAGGGGAGATCATGCCTGCCAAATTTGTTAGAATTTGTTGAGCAAGTAACAAACAAGTTCGACAAAGGAAGGTATGTGATCTATATGGATTTCCAGAAGGCCTTTGACAAGGTGCCATACAGCAAGCTGCTAAACAAGATAGGAGCATGGTATTAGAGGGAAGAGGATTGACTGATTGGCAGAAGGCAGAGCATGGGGATAAAGATGTATTTTTCAGGATGATAGTCAGTAACCAGTGGAGTTAACAATCTGAACAAGGGAGTTGAGGGAATTTTTGCTAAGTTTGCAGATGACACAAAGATAGGTGGAGAGACAGGTAGTGTTGAGGAAGTAGAGAGGCTGCAGAAGGACTTGGATAGGCTGGGAGAGTGGGCAAAGAAGTGGCAGATGGAATACACTTTGGGAAAGTGTGAGGTCATGCACTTTAGTAGGAAAAGTAGAGATGGTGACTGTTTGCAAAATGGGGAAAAGCTTTGGAAATCTGAAGCACGAAAAGACTTTGGAGTCTTTGTTAATGATCCTTTTAAGGTTAATATGCAGGTTCAGTTGACAGCCAGGAAGATAAAGGCAAAGTTAGCATTCATTTCAAGAGAGTTGCAATACAGGAACAGTGATGTATGACTGAGGCTGTATCAGGCTGCATTTGGGATATTGTGAATGGTTTTGGGCCTTGAATGTGAGGAAGGATGTGCTGGCATCGGAGGTGGTCCACAGGAGGTTTGCAAGGATGATCCTGAGCATGAAGGGCTTGTCATTGGAGAATTGGTTGAAGACTCTGAGTCTGTACTTCAGAAGGATGAAGGGGATCACATTAAAACTTACAGAATACTGAGAGGTTTGGATGGAGTGAATGAGGAGAAGATGGATGAGGTGAAACTAAGACCTGAGGGTGCAGCCTCAGAGTGAAGGGATGACCCTTTAGAACTGAGATGAGCAGGAAGTTCTTTAGCCAGAGGGTGGTGAATACTTGGAATTCATTGGTGCGGAAGGCTACAGAGGCCAAATCATTGAGTGTATTTAAGACAGAGATTGGTAGTTTTGAGATTAATAAAGGAATCAAGGGTTACAGGAAGAAGGTAGTAGATTGGAATTGAGAAACATATCAAATGGGGCAGCAGACTCCCTGCGCTGAATGGCCTAGTTCTGCTCCAATATCTTATGGTTTCATGGAATGTGTATCCACAATTACTGTGTTCATGATTACTGACAAAGAAATCAAGGAAGTTTAAAATAAAGAATTCTCAAAAGTCTCAGATCCTCTAGATCAACTGTTGAAATGGAAAACGACAACTGCTTTACAGGCAACACTACGTAACCATCGCTCAAATCAAAAGGAACTGTGAGAGACCCATTCTTGTGATCTGGACTTCTGATGCTCAAAAGTTTTGATCTCTGTCTTATTGTTCTCACTGATAATTTGTGTCAAGTCAACTGTATTTTGATTGATTTAATCAAGTACTTGTGTGATTATTTGGAGAGTTCAAGGGGCATATTTTAAGTCACAAGGTAAAAGTAATGTTTTGGTTTCTTTATCATTTGCTCATCATTAATCATTACTTATCACTGTGCACTTTTAGTAGCTGTGTACATCCACCACAACTATGTACACCCGCAGTGACCGTATACACACACAGTAACAGTGGACACCCACGGTGACTGTGTACACTTATGGTGAACATGTAAACCCACAGCAATAGTGTACACCCCGCGGTGACCGTGTACACTCATGCCAACTGTTTACACCACAGTGACTGCATACACTGCAGTCACCGTGTACAAACACAGTCACCGTATACACATGCAATGACTGTGCACAAACACAGTGACCGTGTACAACCGCGGTGACCATATACATATGCTGCAACTGTTACACCCTGTGGTGATCCTGTACACCCATAGTGACTGTGTACTCATGCAGCAACCGTGTACGCCTGCAGTGACAGTGTACACCCACAGCAGCCGTGTATACCTGCAGCAATCATATATACCCACAGTGACAATGTATACACCTGTAATGACAGTGTATACCAGCAGCAACAGTGTACACATGCCGTGACTGTGCGCACTCACAATGGCTGTGCACGCACATTGAATGCACACACCAGCAGTGACTTGTATGCAATCAGTCATTGTATACAAACACAGTGTGTACTGCAATTAGTGTATGCCAGAACAGTGACTGTGTACACCAGCAGTGACACTGACTCCATGTACCCAAAGTGATTGTGTCCCTCTACAATGACATGTATACCAGAGTCTTTGTTCTTAAATGCAGCTACATATTAAAAATGCTTTGCTAACTCTTCTCTAACTTTGTTGCCTATCAAATGCTGTTCATCTGTAATATTTTGCAGTTTTGATGAATCACTTACAGGGACAATTAACTCCTCCTAAATATTATTGGAGGGAATTCAGACCTGTCATTGAAATGAAATGCAATATGAGGACAGATTTGACAGTTGTTTAATAAAGGCATGCATATTTATTGTAGATCAAAGGACAAAATCCTTGTGGGGAATGAACCCAATCTCACTCTTCTAAAGCCCTGAGGGCATTGACACTATTTGCATTAACAGAAGGATTCGGAAATACAAGGGTCAGAATGACATTTGTGCTGGAGTATAAGGGCCTTATTAACCTGATAGAGATCCCATGGGCTCCTAAAAGGTTAATGGGGCACTATCTTCCTGTAAGTGACTGCCTGGGGGCCCACAGTGGAACCCTGAGCAACATGACCAATCAATCAATGAACAGAATGAATTGTTTCACAGTGACACTGAAACAGCCCTGGGTCTTAAATCACAAGGTGCTAATGTGTGAAAGAGCAGACTGTTCTATCAAACATGTGCTGAGGATACTTCCATCCCTAAGGATAAGCTTGCAACCAGCGTTGCTGGTTTTCCTGCCTCGCCGATTGTTTCTGGCAGGCGAGATAAGTTTGTTGTGATGTCCCGTGCACATATTTTTGTTGCTGCTTCTGGGTGTGTGGTGCAGGGCTGGGCTTTGCTCTCTCACTCTCCGGAACTGCCTCTATTTTTAGCTCAGGTTGACGTGTGGGATGTGGGTCTATCCGTTGTTGGGAGGCTGTCAGGAAGCAGCAGGGAAGCTGGAATTAATTTTCACAGAGGGATCAGAGTGAGCTGTGTCGGCACCTTGACATTCCTACACTTTATCTCCAGCCCGCTCACTTCACAGACTATCTCACTAGCCAGACACGTTCATTAAAAATGACATCTTGACAGGCAAATCTCTACTGCACAGAATCTAATCTCATGTGCAGCAACATTTCCTGCAATAACCAAAAACGTAGAAACACACACAGCCCCCAGTTTTACTGCTCCCACTATCATATCGCTTTCTCTTGATAATATTAATCCTACAGAAAACCCCTGTTGAATTATATGTATAATAACTATGTCTATAAAAGTGAATGGTCGATGTACAATCCAAGGAGAAAACTCTGATTTTAATCTCCCTGCATCCACAAAACAGTTAAGCTCCAGGGTTGATTGCTATTTTGTGTGCGATATCATTCTGAGTGTGATGCATTGTGTCAACAGCACTAGGTTAGAATGGAGCATTTCAGCCTTGGATCTTAATACTGCGATTTGTCCTATGTTATCTGACTGTACAAAGTTAAAAATCACACAACATCAGGTTATAGTCCAACAGGTTTAATTGGAAGCACACTAGCCTTCGGAGCGACGCTCCTTCATCAGGTGGTAGTGGAGGGCTCAATCCTAACACACAGAATTTAAAGCAAAAATTTACAGTGTGATGGAGCTGAAATTATATATTGAAAAATTTATTGTCTGTTCGATGTCTAACAGATGAAAGGCTTAACAGACAATCAATTTTTCAATGTATAATTTCAGTGTTGTGTGATTTTTAACTTTGCATCTCCACATCATGGTTATCTGGCTGGAAATTTTGCCTGGAAGCATTTGTCAACTGAAGGAAGGTTCAATCTCAAATGTAGTGTCAGTCGGTGTTGATCAGCTTGCTGACACTCTGTTATTGACTATGACCTGCTGTGCCTTTCCAGCTCCAAATTTTATTGACTCCGACTTCCAGTATCTGCAGTCCTTACTATCTCCAAATCGCTGAAAACCTCACTGCGAAGCCTCTTCCAAGGATCCCACCTTGAAGAAGTTTTCCTCCACCCTCTGAAAAGATCTCAGTGAATCCCTCTCCCACTCCTACCCCCTGGTTATCTTCTCCGCCCTGAAAATCTTCAACCACATCCTGAAACAATCCAGCTACTACAGCCACATCTCCTATCTGCTCCACCCTTACCACTGACCAATCACAATAACTGCTACCTGCATCTACCAATCATTATCCCACTTATCTTTCTCCAAGCCCCACTCCCCTCCCTCTATTTATTTCTCAGCTCTTTTCCACCTCCCCAGAGCTGATGAAGGGTCCTGACCTGAAATATTGACTCTCCTGCTCCTCTGATGCTGTCTGACCTGCTGTGCCCTTCCAGCTCCATATTTTATCAACTCTGACTTCCAGCATCTGCAGCCCTTACGATCTTCAACTTATACAGTAATCCCTTAGATCAGGTACATGGGAACCCATGGAATCAGGCAAAATACCAATGTGACATCATGGTTTTGGGTATGGTGTGAAATTGTGAAAAGGAGATAAAAGACACAACAAACTAACACAATCAAGGCACTTTATTTGGGTTCAGTGTAGCTGATAAAAGTTGCAATTTTAGGTTTAGATCTGGATTTAGATTCTACTGGCACATGTACTCAAGTACAGAAGTGCAGTGACAAGTTTACAATATCACCACGCGCGCATTATCCTAGGGTCAAGGTTCCCAAGTATAAAATCTTATTTACAGAAATAGGGAAATAAAGAAATAAGTTAAAATGTTCAGCCTCTTGAAGAAGGGTCACTGGACCAAAACGTTTCTCCATAGATGCTGTCTGATCAGCTGAATTTCTCCAGCAATTGTAATTTTTGTCTTAAATTGAGAAATAATTTGCAGATTTTAAATCACTCAACAAGCATATTGCAACTATGACCAGTTATGGTGAAGAGAACTGAAGTGCCATCTGAACTGGAGAAGGGTCACTGAACTTGAAACGTTGACTCTGCTTTCTCTGCACAGATGCTGCTCGATCTGCTGAGTTTCTCCAGCAAATTCTGGTTTTGTTTCAGATTTCCAACATCTGCAGTTCTTTGGTTTTTTTTTAATTAACTATTTAGGATTAGATTAGATTAGATTACTTACAGTGTGGAAACAGGCCCTTCGGCCCAACAAGTCCACACTGCCCCGCCGAAGTGCAACCCACCCATACTCCTACATCTACCCCTTACCTAACACTACGGGCAATTTAGCATGGCCAATTCACCTAACCTGCACATCTTTGGACTGTGGGAGGAAACCGGAGCACCCGGAGGAAACCCACGCAGACACGGGGAGAATGTGCAAACTCCACACAGTCAGTCGCCTGAGGCAGGAATTAAACCCGGGTCTCTGGCGCTGTGAGGCAGCAGTGCTAACCACTGTGCCACCGTGCTGCCCACAATCTAATCTAATCTAATCTAATCTAAGTAATCAAATCGAATCTATTTAAGTATTTGTAGGAATATTTAATAAGTCAATATGATTCAGTTTCAAACATTGGATTTTAACATTCAAATATGGAAAAGCCATATCAGTCAGAGTATTGGATATCTGTGGACAATTGTCAGACAAACATAAATTATAAGAGTGGAAAGTTCATAGTTTACAATTGTCATTTGAATTTTGTGGCGAGATTCTAATCTTCCAATCACCCCAGGGAACCAGCCATTTGAAGAAATTGTCACGAGAGAAACTTATTCTGAATGATTTCTGCCCACCTACCATCGTGAGGCTGTAAAAGAAGGCAATCAGCAGCCTAGCCCCAAGTTTAGATTTGATGGTGGGGTTACTGTGGGGCTCAATTTTCTCAGGAATTCCCCGATTTAAATATAATCCTCAGAGTATTCTCTGGCATTTCTCTGGTGTTTTTCTGGACCTACCCTGGATGATCAGAAGAATCTCAGCAGAGGGTCATCCTCTTTCTGGCTTTATTAACATTTGTGAGGACACTAAATACTCCTTAACCCAACAAAGCATCTGCGTGATGAATCAAAGTCTCTCTACTTTGCTCAGACAATACATCTCAGCTCTAAGTTCAGAATGGTTCAATGTTTTTCTCCCTTCACCAATTATATTTCCTGATTTCCATGAGACACAGATTCTTTTCACATTTAATTCAGGACCATTAGCCCCTGATATATTGTCCACATAGTAAAAATCAATCATAACCTAAGAGGGAGGTATAAGTGACTGTACGACTTTCCCTTATTCAATGTTCAAAACTACCTCCAGCATCAGCTGGCAGTTGTTCAGTCCTTATTCATGAACTGTGAGTGCTATTTCCAGGCTTACAGCAGTTTTGCATGATGATTGATTGCCCAGCGAGGCTGTACTGTCGCTGGTGAGTGCATGATTTTCCATTTGCTTTCAGTGACCAGGGAAAACAGAATAATAAAGTTTGTAAAAGTGAGATCAGGAGGTTTTTGTTAGTGCTATGAACACTGTGGGGGAACTGTAAACTAAAATAACAAAAATTACCAAATGTCCACTAAATTATGAAATGCGATTAAAGTTTCCATTTACTGAAACTATACTTAATAACAAATCAAAATCAATGCAAAATAAACATGAATGAACAGATAAATGATACTTTTGATAAAATTTTAATATCACAACCACAAGCACCTACACCTCTCCCTACAGAAATGTAGCACAATGTACAACCACAGTTTTTCTAACTCAGTTAATTTGGCCCTTGGGTTTTACTCACTATTACATGGCATCCATCCACAATCCCACTGGTACAGTGCATGTTTAAAAACTCTCTCTCACTTAGGTCAAGTCAGTTTTGAGAGATAACAAGGCTCTCCAAAATCCCTTTACAACCAGCTGTTTGACTCTACGATTCTATAACTACCAACATGATCAGGCCTCTCAACTCTTTTGCATGCCTGAGCTATTTGCAGTGCATCTTAGGACTCAGGTTCTTTTAGCTCACTTATGCCTGACTTCTTCAGGAGCTTCTAAAATTCTACTTTTCCTCTTATTGCCCAACAGAAAACCAATCGATAGAAATAGATCCACTTCATATGAACTTTGTCTTAATCTTAACCTCTCTATCTATCTTTGTTTCTATCCATGTGAAGAAATACAAGCCTTTTTTTTGCCGGATTGTGAAGCTGAATGAGATTACAGAGATAAGGAAAGGCAAAACCTAGGAGAGATTTGGGGGAAAGTTGGTAACAGCCTGAAGATAAACAGGACTTGGGACAGGGACAGCAGAATTTTGGATGCCCTCAAGTTTGTACAGGGTTGCATGTTGGAAGTCAGCCAGGTGTCGGATTCATCAAGAAACAAAAGTTATGAATGAAAGTTTCAGTAGCTGATAAGCTGAGTGGGGATACAGTCAGCTGATGTTAGTGGGGGCAGAAATATGTGACCTGGTTATACATGGACTAATGATTGGAAGTTCACCTTTGGGTCAACTATAACACTATGGTGGTAAATAGTTTAGTTTGATCTGAGATATGTTGTCAGGGCAATATCTTAGGGATGGAGTCATGTCCAAGGTGTTTGAGATTGAAAATAAAAGCTTAGTAAAATATCTATAGTTAGTTGGAATAAACTTGCACTCAATCAATAATTAACACCAGACTAAGAATCTGATCATTTATAGACAATGGAGCAACTGAGACAGTTGTTGGTGTGAGGTAGAGTTTTTAGTGTTCATAGAGAAACTATTGTACTTATGGTTGATGTCATTAAAAAACATCAGGTAGACAAAAAAAAAGAAAAGCCCAATGAAAGATTTTTGGAGGTTACAAGAGATATTACCATTGGAGAAGCAAAAGAAACCATTACAGTTGATGTTTTGGCTAGAATTGGATTGAGGATATATCGGAATTGAACTTTCCCATTCCTTTCTGTTCTGGGCACTCTAACAATCTATTCCACTCACTCTTCTTTCATCAAGAACATTAAAAAACATCTCTCAGGCACAAAATTGAGTCTTACTGAATTTGAAACATTAATTCTTCTTTTCTCTCCCTATGGAATTCCTCCAGCACTTTCTGCTTGTAATACTAAAGAGGATGATGTATTTGTTATGATTTGGAGGTGCCGGTGTTGGACTGGGGTGTACAAAGTTAAAAATCACAACACCCCAGGTTATAGTCCAACAGGTTTAATTGGAAGCACACTAGCTTTCGGTAGCCACCTGATGAAGGAGCGTCGCTCCGAAAGCTAGTGTGCTTCCAATTAAACCTGTTGGACTATAACCTGGTGTTGTGTGATGTATTTGTTGTTTCAGTGCTGTTTCTGAGAGCTCACACAAAGTGAGCTACATTACAGCTGTTATCAACACTTCTAAACCAGTTTTTAATTTTTTAAAATTAGAATCCCTACAGTGTGGAAACAGGCCTTTGAGCCTAACATGTCCACACCGATCCTCCGAAGGGTGACCCACCCAGACCCATTCCCCTATCCTGTGTTTTCCCCTGACTAATGCACCTAACTTACACATCCCTGGCACTATGGGACAATTTAGCATGGCCAATTCACCTGACCTCCACATCTTTGGATTGTGGGAGGAAACCAGAGCACCTGGAGGAAACCCATGCAGAAATGGGGAGAATTTGCAAACTCCCCATATGCAGTCACCCAGAGCAGGAATCAAACCCTGGTCCCTGACGCTGTGAGGGTGTTAACCACTGAGCCACTATGCCACCTCTTTGTGACTTAATTGTCTCTAAAGAGTTGTGAAGTCTAAAAGTTATGGATTAATTGAGTGAGCAAAATAAAGATCTCTAAAATGGAGTGTAATGTTGAAAAATGTGAAACCGTCTACTTTTTCAGGAAAAATAAAAAAGTACAATCCAAATGGTATGAGATTGCAGAGCTGTAAGATACAGAGCGATCTGGATGTTCTCATGCATGAATCACAAAAGATTAGTATGCAGATACAGCAAATAATTTACAAAGCTAATAAAATTTTATTTATCAGAAGGGGAATTGAATAGCAAAGATAGGCAGGCTATCGGGGAAGCATTGAAACTGCATCTGCTTTCCATGTAGAATACTGGTCACCTTATTTATGGAAAAGTGTACATACTTTGTCGGCAGTTCACAGAATGTTTATCAGATTAATACCTAGAGTGAGTAATCTCCTGTTCCCTGGATGCTGCCTGACCTGCTGTGCTGTTCCAGCAATAAAGTTTCAACTTTCCGTGTAGAATACTGGTCACCTTATTTATGTAAAGGTGTACATACTTTGTCGGCAGTTCACAGAATGTTTATCAGATTAATACCTAGAGTGAGTAAAACAAAAACAGAAATTGCTGGCAAATCTCAGTAGGTCTGGCAGCATCTATGGGGACAAAGCACGCTTCATCAAAACCGCTGCCAGAACTGCTGAGTTTCACCAGCAATTTCTGTTTTTCTTTCAGATCTCCAGAATCTGGAATTCTTTGTTTCATACTAACCTAGAGTGAGTGGGTTGTCTTATGAGGAAAGGTTGGATGGGCTGGGCCTCTACCTGCTAGAGTTTAAAAAAGGCAATTTGATTGAAACTTATGTAATCCTGAGAATATTGACAGAATAGGTGTCGAGAAAATGCTTCCTCTTCTGGGAGAATATAGAACAAGAGATCACTCAAGGTTAGTGTAAAGAGTTGTAGCGCGGGTGCTGGTTGTCATTTCTCTGGGTATGATCACCAAGCTGGGAAATTGATTTGCAGACACTTCATCCCCTGTCTAGGTGATATCTTCAGTGCTTTGGAGCCTCCTGTGAAGTGCTGCTAAACTGTATCTTCTGGAATTTATCATCTGCTCCTTCCAGTTCCCGGTTCTAGTTGTTCATTGTAGAGGCTGGTGTTTTGGGACCAGGTCTATGTGTTTGTTGATGGAGTCTGTGGATGAGTGTCATGCTTCCAGAAGCTATCTGACTGTCCTATGTTTGGCTTGTTCACTGACTATACACATTGATGGCAAGGACCACAAATTCAACTGGGACGACACAACAATCATAGAACAAGCCAAACAGAGGACAGAATTTCTAGAAGCATGCCATTCATCCATGGATTCCATTAACAAACACATAGCCCTAGACTCAGTGCACCGACCACACACAGTACAGCAGTGTTTCACAGGAGGCTCCAAAGTATTGAAGATGTCACCGAGACAGGGAACAAGAAGTCTGCAAATCAACTTCTCAGCTCAGCGAACATACCCACGACTGGGGACCACTCTTTAGAACTTTGGAATCAATTTTTCTCATGACGGAACCCTCTTTGCAAAAAGCCTTGAATATTTTTAAGGCAGAGGTAGATGATTCTAGTTCAACAAGGGGCTGAAATGTCATCACAGATGGGCAGCAATGCAGATTTGATGTTTCAATCTGTTTAGTCATGATCTTATTGAATCTCAGAGCAGGGGATGACTAGCCTACTCCTGTTCCTTGGTTGTATGAAAGATCCTTCAAAATGTATGATGTTTTCTTCCTTCCCACCTCAAGTTTTGTATCTTTCTTCCCACAAAAAGTAAAAAAAAAGTTTTAACTTGTTTCCCAAAACTATCCATTAATTCTCAAGAAATCTCATTCCTATCAAAACTTTAATAAATCATAACAGGTTTATTTTCCTTGAACATTTGGAGACAATTTTACAATGCCTTTATAAGTTCACTTGCATGAACCCCTTTCAATTTGATAGACCTAAACTTTATTATTTATATAAACTGGAAGATTTCTGTCCAAACTTTCCTGGCTTAGAAGCTTCACAGGTTAGAATCCACCCTCAATAACGTTCTTGGTTCTCCTGAGTGACTGAATTCTCCCAACAGGAAAAACTGTTTTGAATTTCCAGACTAAAACTTTGAATCTCTGTTATGAAATTAAAATTAAACTGATTGCTTGAGTCCGTCCACTCTGCCTGTTACAAACCCAACAGTTTCAACATTGTTTTCAGTTAATACTACAGGGTTTCCCAAGGCACTGGACTGCAGCAACATGCTGGATGCATACAGTCAGGTCTCTGCCCAAATGACTTCTGCCCCCTTTGAAAAAAAACTTCACAGAACTAACCCACATCCACTTATCTCCATTTTAAAATGTAACTCACAAAATAGGCTTGGAACTTTCTACTCATGAATGCTCAGTTGTTGAATAAACTCAAAAATGATTGTCTGACCAAATTTTGAGTAGAAAGGGATGAAATGAATACAAGGATAGAATGGAAAAGTGCAAGTTCATTTTATTGAATGGAGAGGTTCAAGGAGTCTATATGGTTTACTTTCTTATGTTACCAGGAAAACGTTGACTTTTTTTGAGTGTTATTGGATCCTTAGCATTCACCTGAACAAGTACATCTCTTATACAGCACCTCCAGCTGTCCCTCAACATTGCACTGATATTGCCTGGATGACATAGACTCTATAATAGAAGATCTGTTCTGCAGCTTATGTTCCACATGAGCCTCTGACACTCCAGTGAGCATTTCCTATCCTGTGACCTCCCCCCCTCCCCCATACTTACATATTCTCTTCCCCTTCATACGTTCCTCGAAATGAATCTGTTGCATCAGCCTCAACTACTCCATAGTAACAAGTTCCCTATTTTCTGTGTAGGAAAGTTCTTCCAGAAGTCTTTATTAAGTGTTAGTGATGGTCTTAGCTTTATGTCTTGACCTGGCTCTTCCACAAGGTGACATTGTTACCTCCAACATTGCCTTATCAAACCCTTTCATATTTTAATGACTTCTACCTGGCTTCCTCTTAATCTTCACCTTTGCAGAAAAAAAAAATCCCCAGCCCGTTCAATCTTTCCTGATAGTTGTCTCTTCTAAATTTGGATCACATGCACATAAATCTTCACATTTTCTCTGATACCTCCTACATACCAATGATAAGGCTTGAACTCGCAACCTTCTGCTTTGGAGGTGTGAATCCTATTCTCGGACTCCTATCTGCCTCTTTTATGACTCAAATCCTCACAGTTAAAGACAGGCTTGCCATAATGTCATGTTATATTTTTGTTTAAATTTCCTGGGATCACCAAATTCCTTTTATCTTTCTGGATTTATATTTTTTATGCAAAATGTCCTCCTGTGTATTTACTCTTCTGGCCTTTTAAGTGTTTGGAGTTAGGACCCAATTGATTGCATTGTTTTCTAAATAAGAAAAAGTTTGGGGATGGAGTGGAGAAAATCAGAAACAGTTGCAAAAATTGTGCATATTCTCAGTGAATAAGTAATTCAGAAATATAACTCTGAGACGATATGATTGCTATATTAAGGATTCCAGGACTTCAAGTTATTTCACCATGTCCAGAATAGCAGAACCAGAGGGTGCAGTCTGTATTTGACAGGGCCAAATTTTAAAGGAATTTGTAGAAACATTACCCTTGATGAGTTATTTCTCCACCATGATGTGATATGCAATTAATGAGCTGGTGAATGAGCTAAATATGAGGAACACAACCTCAACATCCCGTGCTCATTGCCTTCATGAATGGGGCTGTTAATTAAATATGATAAAAACAGACTTCAACAATGAAATTAGTAAGATAATAAACTTGAAAATACACAATGTCCCTCATTTCACTTTGCTTAGCCCTGATCACCAGCCTTCTTCTCCATTCCCTTTCACACTATAAGCCATCCTTCACCATCCTAAAACTATCCCTAAGATTGCCGACCGCAACCTTTCATATCTGGTGTTTCCATCTGACTGCTGGTCAAACATTCCATTTGACATTATGAATAAAATCAGAACTTCCTGGTTCCTGCCTAATCAGGTGTCTCAAGACTCACCCTTACTCTCCATTCTGATAAAAACTGAGATATTTCTGGATAATCAATCTGTGCAATAGCTGTGTTGGGGACATAGTGGAGCAGTCCATATTTATTCATTTTGAAATGAAATCATGTAGATTTCTTTTTGAAAATAACACTTTGAATACAGTATGTTAATAATTTGAGACAAGATATGGCAAATGCAGAAAGGTTAGGACAAATAGGAGCATTGAGAAAAAAAATGTCAGTGGGGAGCCTGTACATGATCCCTGCAGTTCCTGGACAACAACTTAACTCTGGAAGCAGCATCTGCATTAAGGTAAATCTCCACTTCGACTTCACTGTGAGGATGTCCTGCCTCAGAATTGTTGTTCTAGACGAGAGGCAGGGCCACTGTGCTAAGGAGCCTATGTAAGACCAAGTCAAGGGGAATCAGCAACCCAGTTTGAGTTCAGTGAGGGCCACTCAGCTCTTGACCACATTACAGCCTTGGTTTAAACATAGATAAAAGAACTAGATTCCAGAGGTGAGGTGAGAGTGACAACCCTTGACATCAAGGCTGCATTAAACTGAATGTGGTATCAAGGAGCCCTAGCAAAACTGGAATCAATGGATTTAGGGAAAAACTCTCCACTGGTTGGAGTCACACCTGGCACATAGGAAGATGATTGTGGTTGTTGAGATCGGTCATCTCAGCTCCAGGTCATCTCTGTAGTGCAACACTCTCATGTCCAACAATCTTCAACTGCTTCATCAATGACCTTCTCTGCATTAGAAGATCTGCAGTGGGAATGTTCCCCAATGATTGCACAACATTCAGAACCATTCATGACTCCTCCGGCATTGAAGCAGTCCATGCTCAAATGCAGCAGGATCTGGATAATACCAAAGCTTGGGCTGACAAAGGGCAAGTAACATTCGTGCCATACAAATGCCGAGCAATGATCATCTCCAATTAGAGACAATCTAACCACCATCTCTTGACATCCAATGGCTTTAGCATAACTGAATCCCCCACTATCAACATCCAAGGGGTTAGACCAGATTCTTAAGGGTCTTGACAAGTTAAATGCTGAGAGTATGTCTCCCCTCATGGAGGAGTCTAAGATCAGATGGCATTGTCCTAGAATAAAGTTACGCTAATTTAAGGGTGAGATAAGGAGGGTAACTAGGGACAGAGAATAAATGCTGGCCAGCAAGTAACACCCACATACCACAAAGAGAATAAAAAAGAGGGTGTGGGGGCAGGATCAAGATATGAGTGGTAAGATTAAAGAGGAGATGATCATCATGGTGCAGGGTGAATTACTCTGATGGGCCCAGAGGACTTGGAAGGGAGCACTCCCACCAACTCTCTCTCCCGCACCTCCATCTCTTTTGCCTGGTGGCACTCATGCAGCTAAAGCTGCCAGGTTCCCCACATGCATACCACTGTCCCCACACTGCTGCAAGTGAAAAAGCTGGTAATCCTGAATTAAACCTTAACAATCCAGACTCAATACAGAAACATGGGTTGAATTTAGTATCCTTGCCAGGGTGGTTTTGAGTGACTGGGGACATTGAGTTGACCCTGACCCACTTTCCACACAACAGACCCTCTGACAGTCTAACGAATAGTCTGACTGCTCCCCAACCCCTCGACTGGAGCAGAGCTGTCCTCTTTATATCAGGACAGAGCAGACCTCTCACCCTAGGATAATACTGTGCCTTGTGCCTGCCCATCTGGACTCTAAAACCCATGCCCCATATTTCTTCAGTCACAGGACTTGAAACTTTTTCTTTGCTTTTGCTCTACAGATGCTGACAGACCTGCTGAGTTTCTCCAGCAATTTCTGTTTTCATGTGTTTCCAGCATCTGCAATTCTTTGTTTTATAACACTAGAATGGATGTTGGCTAAAACCAAGTATGAACAAGGTTCTGCTAAGCATATTATATTTAGATACTACAATTGTGTACTTTAGCAATTATCCTATCTTTTCTTCAGTCTTCATCTCCTTTTTCATTACAATGAGAAGAACAGAGAGAAGGCATTTGGGTCCTGACATAGAACTAGAAACAGATACAAATTCAGAGATTGGGACAAATTAATTTGGATTAGACAAAAGAATAGAACTGAATAATCTTGAAATACACCCAGAAAATGGACAATATAATCAAAGGTTCTACTGATGTAATGATATGCCTGACAGCACAGTATCTGATTGTAGTTTTATGGAGAATGGTTGATTGTCACACACAGACAAGTATTCACTAACTTTAGTTTTCAAGAATTAAGTGTTTTTCCTGACTGACTTTATAATTCATAAAACATTGTGATGAGAGATCATTGGCCCGAAACATTATTTCCAGTATGACGGCACCGCAAAATAGATCTGTCCTACCCCCCCCCCCCCACATTCTGAAAGACTAGTTCCTTTGCAGCACCCTGGCCCAATCTTCAGTCAATCTAACACACCCATGTCCCCTGTGACATGCCGGAGTTGCAACATCTGTTCTCAACATCCTATCTCATCACCCAAGCCCCCAAACATTCCTTCCAATTGAAGAAGCAACTAACTTGGACTATTTTCAATATTGCAAACTGTATTTGCTGTCCATATGTTGTCTCCAGTTGTGTGAATGACTGCTTTGCAGACACCTCATTTCAATGCATGAACATGCTCCTTGTCAATTTCTCCGCCTTAATTGCCCACACTCTGACCTTCCTGTCCATTGGCCTGCTGAGATGTTCCAATGAGGCTAAAGCTTGTAGTATAGCAACTCATCCTTCAACTTGGAACTCTTAGCCTCTGGATTCAATACTAAGTTGAACGATTTTCGATCGCAATTTCTGCCTCCCATCTTCTTATTTTTCTGCTGGGTCAGTCTTGTCTCTTTTTTTTATCCCCTTCAAGCTTGCATTCAGGTACCTGCTGCAGCACCTTTTGTTTCTTTAATTCTTTCCACCCGTTTAATTTTTTTAACACGAACTTTAATGTCTATGTCTTTTCACCTGTCTCGGCCTCTACCCTACCACAGAACTTCCTTTTGTTCCTCTTGCTCTCTTCTACCGGTTCATTTTCTTCTTCAGTTCATCAATCTGACATTTTTAACTCTTTCACACCACTGATGCTGCTTGACCTATTGAGTATTTCAAGCAATTTTTGTTTTCATTCCTGGATTTTTATGCTGCCCACTGAAAAAATCAGTACAGAGCCTAACCAAATGTGTTTGAAATTTATTCATTTTAGCATCCACACACTTGTCTCTGAAGGCTATGCACACCAATTTGAGAGTTTGTGCACTTTAAATTCAAATTAAGAAAAATAAAGAGCGGAAAGTGCTGAAGAAAGTAACACACAATTTGTGAATGTCATCTGAGGCTTCTTATCTGATGAGACAACATCTGCTACTGGCACCCAGCCCAGCCTCCTACACATCTGCAAATGTAAAAAAAAAAACCCTTAATCTATAAATGTTGCACCCACACCTTTTGAACAAAAAAAGTTAGCAGAATTTTGCAGCGTGTAATTTGTTGAACATGTCACAAACAAAATATCTGTAAAGGTTAACACTCAAGAGGGTTAGTTACCATGTAGGATCAGAGAATAATTACAGTACAGAAGGAGACCATGTCTGTGTTGACTCTCTGTAGTTGTAATTCAGTTTGTCCACTCCTCTGACATGCATTTTTTTTGTTTCATTTGCTTGTCTCATACCCTTTTGCAAATCATAATCGAATTTCCCTTGCCCACACTCTCAGGCAGTACATCTGAGATCCTAAAAACTCAATGCATTAAAATATCCTACTCACTTCACTCTTTTGCCTCTCACCTTAAATTGTGTCCCCTCCATTTTGATCTTTCTGCGAATGGAAGCAGTTTCTCTCAATCTACTTTGATTTAATCCGGGGAAAACGTGAGGATTGCAGATGCTGGAAACCAGAGGTTAGATTAGAGCCCTCCATTCCTGATGAAGGGCTTTTGCCCGAAACGTTGATTTTCCTGCTCCTCGCATACTGCCTGACCTGCTGTGTTTTTCCAGCACCACTCTAATCTAAACTTTGATTTAATCCCTCGTGATTTTGAATACTTCTATCAAATCTACTAACAACCTTCTATTTTCTGAAGTAAACAATAGTGTTTTCTCTAACCTAACTGAAGTTCATCGATAAGCCATGATCATAAACGTTTTCTTCACACTACCTGAAGCCTTCACATTCTTCCTAAATTCCGGTACTCAGAATTGCACATTCGCTCCAAATTTTCCAAAGAGTCCACTCCTATATTTGCCCATTAAGAGGGTAAACAGCATTTCTGGCAGAAGATTCTGATTGCATTTCCTTCAGAGGAATTAAGGACATACTCTAAATTGAAGTGTATCCTTCTCATGCAGAATGATTGGGGATGGCAGAGGGTACTACATGGGAGGGTACTTGAGTGCCAGGTAAGTAAGGTACTTGGTTGGTCAGATGTCAGGTAGGTTTATAGTGTTAAGGTAGGTCAGGATAAATGGCTGTATTGTGTACAGTGGAGAGATGGACTGTGTTGACTTGTCTGGTGAGGGGGAAACTAGTGTGTTGGATCTGACGGCAGATAGGTGTACGGGACATTAAGCCCAGCATTAAGGTAAGAGAGGATGTCAATTTCAGTCGCATTTGGAGGAAGGGGTATAGCTCTGGTAGGGAGGGAGGCCTTGGGTCCCGTAGAGAGACTGGGGAGATTGTCAACTTTCAAGGAGGTATGTTGGATCTTGGGGATAGAGGGGCACGTCAGATAAGCTCCATGTTTTGAAACAGGTCTTACGAGGTCGAAATGAGGGCCCGGTTTCATGATTACTTGGAGTTAGACAAATCTTTATTCCTGGGTAGCTATTAACCCAACCTGCAGGGGAACTGGCCTTGTTATCTAATTTAAAAGGCTAATTTTGAATGGTTCCAAATGCAGAATCTTCAACTTCCTAGGCATTCTCCCACAGTCTGCTACATCAGGCTAGTAATGTACAACTCTAGTCTATGCTGCAGAAATAACGATCCAGTTATCAGAAAATCAGGCCAGTCTTAACCAATGTTTTGTAAGGTTTACCATACTTTCCTTTGGACTTTCTGCCTTTCTTTATTATGGTTACAATCCTGCATGCTCTATTCACCACTTTCTCTATATGCCCTGCCACCTTCAATGACTTGTGTCCACAGACTCAAGTATTTGTGTTTTTAAGGAGAAAGTGAGGGCTGCAGATGCTGGAGATCAGATTCCTGAAGAAGGGCTTATGTCCGAAACTCCTGTTCCTTGGATGCTGCCTGACCTGCTGCGCTTTTCCAGCAACACATTTTCAGTATTTGTGTTTTTAGAATTGTATCCTTTTTTTTGTACTGCCTCCTCTTGTTTGTCCTACAAAAATATATTATTTTTCACTTCTCTACAGTAAATTGCATCTGCCACTCGTTTGTCCATTCCACCAGCCTGTCTATACCCTCTTGGAGTCCATCACTATCCTCCTCACAGCTGACAGTATTTGATAGTTTTCAAACTTTGGCAAATTTTGAAATTCCATCCTGGACGCACATCATCCATTATGTATTTCAATATATTTCAAGAAAAGCAGTCGTCCTAATTTAATCCCGCGACGAGCTGTTTTGTATGGTTTCCTTGAGAAGAAAATAAAATAATTCACTATTACTCTTTTCCCTTGTCACATCACCAAATTTACAGCCACTGTTCTATTCATTTCCATGCTCTTAACTTTTCTGGAAAGTTTAGTATGTGATTTTTTTTAACAACCCTTTTTGGAAACCCATGCACCTGGTCAACCACAATGCCCTGATTAACTAAGCTGTTTGATTAATTAACAATCAGATTAGTTAACAATGATTTAACTTGAACCAACCTGTGCTGACTCTCCAATTACAATTAAAAATAGATGGAACTTGCATCTTTTTAGCACCTTCTTTGATCCCAGGACTTCCCAATGGCCATTAAAGCTGCTGAACTGCCTTTGAAGTACAGTCAGTGTTAATACAGCAGCCAATTTGCACACAAATTACTAACAGTGATGCGATAATGAACAAATAATCCACTTTTGATAATGTTTACAGGATAAATATTTAGACAAAGTTTACTCATCTGTTCTACTTTTGAAAAAGTGTTAACAGATCCTTTAAATTGGCATAAGACAGACAACATGGCAGCATCATGAGAAAATAATGAGAAATATTCTATATTTTCTACGTGGAGGATTCCTCTATACCACATATGGGAGTCTACAGTGAAGGACCCACACAACAGGACATCCCAGATCTTGGTCTTTATGTCCATCTGAAGGTGAACATCAGAGCTTACAAGGTGGGTGGCAGTAGGGATGAGGAGGGGTGGAGACAGAGCATTCTTGTACAAACACGAATACAGATACAGTACTTCTGTCATCAAACAATTTCAAAATTAAGGCATAAAGAATCAAATACTTTTGGAACAAGAAAGCACATCCTTTCGTCCGACACTAACTTGATATTGAAGTATTTGTAGTCTCTTCAACAATTCAACCCTTGCCGCAATGTCAAGCATGAGAAGATGTCGACCTGATTGAAAACACTGTTATTTTCTTTGTTGAATGCTTATCTGATATGACACTTCTTTGAAAACCCACAGTTAAGAAGAATCATATTGCACTCAAGATGTCAGCTTTGTTTCTTTCTCAACAGATGCTGCCTGAGCTGCTGAGTTTCTCCAGTACTTGCTGTTCTTTATTTTTCTCAGATCGCCAGCATCCCCAGTACTTTCCTAACTGACTGTTATTCAGCAAAAACGTAATTCACACCAGGTTTAATCATTAACAGTAAAAATTAATCTATCTGCTGTAAACATTCTTTTACAAAGGCACAAAAGGAATACTAATTTATGACTTTGTGACTTGAACTATAACCCCTTTAATCTCCTCCACCCACACATATTCATGAATAAGACATACAAAAACACACAAAAAAACAAATCTCTGGAGGAACTCAACAGGTCTGGCAGCATCTGTGGAGAGAAAATAGAAATAATATTTCAAGTCCTGTGACGTTTCTTCAAGGTCATTGTAAGAAATTGATGGTTTGACACAAATATTATGGGTGAAAAATATAAACAGCGGAATTAATTTCTTTAGGTCAAAGTCCAAACCACCAGGGCACAGGGTTATTTCTCATATATTTTTTGATTTTATCCATGAATACATCATAATTGACAATCAATCCAGGTCTTTTCTTGGATTGAAATTCTTTTCTTTTAGAGTCTTTAGATTTTCCGTCTTTTTCATTCTCGGAGAAGGATGAAAGAGATATTTCCTATTTTTCTGGATTCTCTGTGTCTCAGCTGCTCATAGATTTCTAACAAACTGTAGTTGGATCAACATGAAGGCAGTTGCTAGGTAGTTTCTTCCTTACCTCAAAGATTCCTGGCATCATTGTGGTACATAATGTATCTACCTCACTACTCTGAAAAGTAATATAGACTGAGAAAGCTAAAGTACACACCACATAATTCCACTTGATCTTTAAGTTACAGATAAAAATCAATCCTGGCACATTTTGGCTATATAGCAATATCAAACGTACATTTACTAGTTAATAGTCCAATCAGACAAAACAGTCTCTCACATGCCTCCGCTGTTGAATGATGAAATATCATATTTACATGCATTTCTTAATCAAGTAAACATAATATACACAAACTAAACAATATAAATTCCAGCTTAAAAATGTGTTGCTGGAAAAGCGTAGCAGGTCAGGCAGCATCAAAGGAACAGGAGAATCGACGTTTTGGGCATAAGCCCTTCTTCAGGAATCATCTCAGGCCTGCTGAGATTTACCAGTAATGTCTGATTTTGTTTCTGATTTCCAACATCTGCATTTCTTTGTATTTTGTTCTGTTTATGATTTTGGTTTAGCTCTGAGAAAACTATTCCTCGAGATTCTTTGTTCCTGACTCATTATCTTGTGATAAGACTTGTCATAGTGAACACTGCTGCCTTACAGCACCAGGGATTCAGATTTGATTCCAGCCTCGGGCTGTGTGGAGTTCGAACGTTCTCCCTGTGTCTGTGTGAGTTTCCTCTGGGTGCTCCCACAGCCCAAAGATGTGCAGGTTAGCTGGATTGGCCATGCTAAATTGCCCAGGACTGTGCAGGTTAGGTAGATTTGTCATGGGAAATGCAGGGTTACAGGATAGGGCAGGGGGGTGGTTTTGCTGGGATGCTCTTCGGAGGAGTTGGTGTGGATTTAATGGGCCAAATGGTCTGCTTTCACACTGTAGGAATTCTATGAAGACTGCACTAAATCCCAAGTTACTTGTATTAATTGTCATTTTGTTAGGGTTCATAAAGCAAATTCAGGCAGGGATGGGGGGGAGCTTCAGTTAATTTATGAAGATGCATTATTAACATTAAGATGGTTCTTCAAAACATTCAATATTTTTGCCTCAACCACTTCATGTTGCAGAGGAAGCCATAGGCAAACCACTTTCCAAGTGAAAATGTTTCTCCTCATCTTAATCCTAAATGGCCAATACTGTAGCCTTAGTCTCTGACCCCTGGTTCCCCAATCATTGAGAACATCCTTGCCGCATTCACTCTGTCAAGTCCTGCTAGAATTTTATAGGTTTCTATGAACTCCGCCCTGATTCTTAAAAACTAGTGAATATTTTCCCAACCAATCTATCCCTCTTCATATGTCAGGCCTGCATCCCAGAAATGATTCTGGTAAATCTTCAATGAACTCTCTTCGTTGCCAGAACATCCATGGTGGCTCAATGATTTGCACTGCTGCCTCACAACACCAGGGACGTGGGTTTGATTCCAGCCTTAGGTGACAGCCTTAGATGCATGTTCACTCCGTGTTTGCATGGGTTTCAGCTGGGTGCTCCCACAGTCCAAAGATGTGCAGGTTAGGTGGATTGGCCATGTTAAATTGTCCAGTGGTATCCTGGGAAGTGCAGATTGGGTTTCGGGGATCGGGTTGGGGGGGGGGGGGTGCAAGCTGTGATGTTGTTTGGAGGGTCAGTGTAGTTGCAATGACCTGAATGGCCTCTTTCCATACTGTGACAATGTCTATGATTAATTGATTCCTTCGATAAGGAGACCAAAACTGCACACTATATTCCAGGTGTGATGTCAACAAGGCATGATCCTGATAGTGCACAGTGCCCCAATGATGTCCTGTTTTGAACTGTTACATTTGTCATGAGCCTGTTGAAATAAAAGTTTGTTATGTGTTATTATTATTCAGAAACATTATTTGGAAAGTGGAAAATTAGAATTAGTTTTCAGCTCTGTGAAGATCTAATTTCCTTTAATAGGTTAAAGAGTCATTGTTTGAACAGTGAGCAAACGACAGCATTTCCAAGAAATACAACTTTAATTAAGTGGAAAGTAGCACCTCATGAGGTAATTGCAAATGTGTTTTCTGTCTTGACGTTCACAATCCAGAGAGAGAGAGAGTTCAGTCGAAGAGAAGAAGTGTTGAAATGTTATTAGCTGTGCAAAAAGTTAGAAAAGAAATGTCCTGAGTTGTTGAGAAGAAAATCACAGAAGCAGAAGAATGTGAAGGCATCAGAGAGGAACAGCATTCGAACAGGCTCTTGATGATTTGAGTTTAAGAAATTCATGTCTTATAGTAAATGAGTTGAGTTCATAGGTTAGTAAGAGACATTAACAAAGAAATTAGCTTTGAGCGAATATGCAGAACATGGCTGTAAAAGAAACTCAATACAACCATGGCAGCTGAACAAGGGGGTTTAGCATGGAGTTTGGGGTAGCTATTCACTAAGGTTTGGCTTTAAATAAAGTTGCTGTGGTTTTAAAAAGATTCAAAGAGTCAGAGAGTCATAGAGTCATAGAGATAGACAGCATGGAATCAGACCCTTCAGTCCAACTCATCCATGCTGACCAGATATCCCAATCCAACCTAGGTCCACCTACCAGCACCCACCCATATCCCTCCAAACCCTTCCTATTTATATACCCACCCAGATGCTTTTAAATGTTGCAATTGTACTAGACTCCACCACTTCCTCTGGCAGCTCATTCCGCACAGATATCAACCTCTTCACGAAAACATTGCCTCTTAGGTCTCTTTTATATCTTTCCCCTTTCACCCTAAACCTATGCCCTCTAGTTCTGGACTCCCACACCCCAGGGAAAAAATCTTGTCGATTTACCCAATCCAAGCTCCTCATGATTTTATAAACCTCTATCAGGTCACCCCTCAGTCTCAGTCATGGAAAATAGCTCTAGTCTATTCAGCCTCTCCTATAGCTCAAATCCTCCGACCCTGGCAACATCCTTGTAAATCATTTCTGAACCTTTTCAAGTTTTACAACATTTTTCCGATAGGAAGGAGACCAGCATTGCATGCAATATTCCAACAGTGGCCTAACCAATGTCCTGTACAGCCGCAACATGACCTCCCAACTCTTGAACTCAATACTCTGACCAATAAAGGAAAGCATGCCAAACACCTTCTTCACTATCCTATCTACCTGCGACTCCACTTTCAAGGAGCTACGAATCTGAAATCCAAGGTCTCTTTGTTCAGCAACACTCCCTAAGACCTTACCATAAGTCCAGCTAAGATTTGCTTTCCCAAAATTCAGCACCTCGCATTTATCTAAAATAAATTCCATCTGCCACTCCTCAGCCCATTGGCCCATCTTATCAAGATCTCATTGTAATCTGAGGTAACCTTCTTCACTGTCCACAACACTGCCAGTTTTGGTGCCATCTGCAAACTTACTAACTGTACCTCTTATGCTCACATCCAAATCATTTATATAAATGATGAAAAATAGTGGACCCACCACTGATCCTTGTGGCACTCCACTGGTCACAGGCCTCCAATCTGAAAAATGACCTCCATCACCGCCTCTGTCTTCTACCTTTGAGCCAGTTCTGTATCCAAATGGCTAGTTCTCCCTGTATTCCATTTCATCTAATCTTGCTAACCAGCCTCCCATAGAGAACCTTGTTGAATGCCTTACTGAAATCCACATAGATCACATCTACCACTCTGCCCTCATCAATCCTCTTTGTTACTTCTTTGAATCTTTCTCTCTGCTTTTTTTAATGAGATGGCCATATCTGTTTGTATAGTGTAACATAGTTAGTGTTTGCTTCTTCTGTATCATAGGTATGCATTTTCTTTTGTTAAGATACATTGGCAGCTTTTATGAATATGTACAATGGCTGACCACCACAGTAGAAATGAAAAATGACCATAAGTTTTAGTTTTATCAAGTTAGATCTCACTCTGGGATTGGATTTGCATCAAAGTTTGACTAGCTGTGACCATAATTATTCCCTATTTAGTATGAAAAATGTGTTGCTGAAAAAGCGCAGTAGGTCAGGCAGTATCCAAGGAGCAAGAGAATCGATGTTTCGGGCATAAGCCCTTCTTCAGGCCTTATGCCCGAAACATTGATTCTCCTACTCCTTGGATGCTGCCTGACCTGCTGCACATTTTCAGCAACACATTTTTCAGCTCTGATCTCCAGCATCTGCAGTCCTCACTTTCTCCTATTTAGTATGATGTAATCCATATAATGGGGGTACCCTCAGTTTAAAAATAGGACTTTTTCACCAAAAGAACTATATGATGGTTATTCCGACTAACACGGTCTTGGACAGATGCATCTGCAACAGCTGTTAAAGGTAAGGTCAACTAGGAGTTTCTCTTTTGTTGGTTCTCTCAGCACCTGCTGCACACCCAGTTAAAGACACAAACAATTCAGACGAAAATAGTGATCAGTGTATTACTGCAAGGGTTGAAGAATTTACAAAACAAAGCCTAGAATGAAAACGTGAAATGGTCCACCAAAGTCATAGCATCATAGAGTCATAGAGTTATACAGCATGAAAACAGACCCTTTTGTCCAATGATTCTATGCTGAACATAATCCCAAAATAAACTACTCCCACCTGCCCCTCCTGTCCTATATTCCTCCAAATCTTTCCTATTCACCTACATATCCAAATGTCTTTTAAACATTGTAATTGTACCCGCATCCACCACTTCCTGAGGAACTGATCCACAAACGAACTACACCCTGCATAAACAATTTGCCCCTCATGTCTTTTTTAAATCTCTCTTCTCACCTTAAGAATGTACCTCCTTGTCTTGAAATCCCCCATCCTAGGGAATCAAAAACCTACACATTAACTCTATCTATTCCCCTCATTATTTTATAGAATTCTATCAGGTCGCATCTCAACCTCCTCTGCCCTAGTGAAAAAAGTCCCAGCCTATGCAGGACGGGTAAGTTTTACCACATAAAAAGGGACTTACCTCAGGAGTCAGGCCTCCATTTTGCCAGAGCGGTGAGGAGAGAAGGAGTAAAGCAAGGGCTGCCGGTAAGGTAAGCGCTTAATTTATATTTGGGCAGTGGCTAAACCCGAGATACTATGTGTGTAGTATCTCCCTCCCTCTAACTGGAAGAAAAAGACCCTGTAAGGTTAGGCTTTTATTTCTTATCCTTCTTTTTCATTTTTTTAAATTCATTGTTTGGTTTTAGTTAGTTCATATAAAGCTAAGCTTACAATGGCAGGGGACCTCAGACCCGTGGCATGTGCCTCTTGCTTGATGTGGGAGCTTAGGAATGTGTCTGACGTTCCTGACTCTTACACTTGCAAGAAGTGTGTCCAGTTGCATGGAGCATCCGCGATGCTGAGGAGGTCATGGATAGCACGTTTCGTGAACTGGTCACACCGCTGGTTAGGATTGCTGAGGGAGACAGTGAATGGGTGACCAAAAGATAGAAAAAGAGTAGGAAGGCAGTGCAGGTGTCCCCTGTGGTCACCTCCCTCCACAACAGGTATACCGTTTTGGATAGTGTTGGGGGAGATGGCTCACCAGAGGAGAGCAGCAGTTGTCAAGATCATGGCACCGTGGCAGGCACTGCTGTTCAGAAGGGCAGGAAAAAGACTCGAAGGGCCATAGTCATAGGGGATTCTATTGTGAGGGGAGTAAATAGGCAGTTCTGTGGCCGAAAACGGGACTCCTGGATGGTATGTTGCCTCCCAGGTGCTCGGGTCAGGAATGTCACTGATCGGCTGCAGAGCATTCTAAAAGGGGAGGGTGAACAGCCAGTTGTCTTGGTGCATATAGGCACCAACGATATAAGTAGAAAGCGAGATGAGATCCTGAAAGAAGAATTCAGGGAGCTAGGAGAGAAGTTAAAGGGGAGGACCTCAAAGGTAGTGATCTCAGAATTACTACCAGTGCCACGTGCTAGCCAGCGAAGAAATGAAAAAATAGGCAGGATGAACACGTGGCTTGAGGGATGGTGTAAGTGGGAGGGGTTCAGATTTGTTGGACATTGGGACCAGTTCTGGGAAAGGTGGGACTATTACAAAAGGGACTGTCTACATCTGAACCAGACTGGAACCAATGTCCTTGGGGGAGTTTTTGCTACTGCTTTTGGGGAGGTTTTAAACTAATGTGGTAGGGGGCTGGGAACCAGAAGAGAAAACAAGTAGGCAGTGAGGTGGAGACTGGAGACTGTAAGAATTATGAAGATAGCATTAATAAAGGGAAGAATAAGAAGAGAGCAGGTGAGCGCAAAAGAACTGGTGGCCTGAAATGCATAGTGCCGGGGGGGGGGCGGGGGGGGGGGGGGGGGGGGGGGGGGGGGGGGGGGGGGGGGGGGGCGGGTTGGTGTTGCATTGCTGGTCAGGGATGATATCACGGCTGTGCTAAAGGAGGACACTATGGTGATCTTGGGTAGTGAGGTATTATGGGTGGAACTGAAAAATAAGAAGGGTACAGTTACATTGTTGGGGCTGTATTACAGACCGCCCAACAGTGAGCGTGAAGTAGAAGAACAAATAGGTAAACAGATTATGAATAGATGTAGAGGCAATAGAGTAGTGGTGATGGGAGATTTTAATTTTCCCAACATTGACTGGGATACACTTAGCGTCAGAGACCTGGATGGGGTAGAATTTGTAAGAAGCGTCTAGGAGAGTTTTCTAGAACCGTATGTCAATAGTCACACGAGGGAATGAGCCAGGGCAGGTGGTAGAAGTTGCGGTGTGGGATTTCTTTGGGAACAGTGACCACAATTCGGTAAGTTTTATAATACTCGTAGATAAAGAAGAGAGTGGTCCTAAGGGAAGAGTACTAAACTGGGCCAAGGCCAATTATATCAAAATTAGGCAGGAGCTGGGAAATGTGGATTGGACGCAGCTATTTGAAGGGAAGTCCACATTTGAGATGTGGGAGGATTTCAAAGATAGGTTAAAGATAGTGCAGGATAGGCATGTCCAGTTGAAGGCAAAGGATAGGAAGGGCAAGATTCATGAACCGTGGATGACAGGAAAAATTGTACAAATAGCCAAGAGGAAAAGGGAAGCGTACATAAGGTCTAGGTAGATAAGAACAGAACATGCCCTGGAGGAATATCGGAAGAGTAGGACAAGTCTTAAACAAGGAATCAAGCAGGCTAAAAGGAGTCATGAAATAGCTTTAGCAAGCAGAATTAAGGAAAATCCCAAAGCATTTTATTCTTATATAAGAAGCAAGCAGGTAACTAAAGAAAGGATTGGTCCACTAAAAGATAATGAAGGAAGGCTGTGTGTTGAACCTGAGAGAATGCGTGAGTTTCTGAATGATTACTTTGCATCAGTGTTCACTGAGGAGAGGAACATGATGAATGTTGAGATTAGAGATAGAAGTTTGATTAGTCTGGATCACTTTGGCATAAGTAGGGAAGATGTGTTGGGTATGCTAGAGGTTATTGAGGTGGACAAATCCCCAGGACCGGATGGGATCTATCCCAGGTTGCTGAGGGAGGCGAGAGGGTAAATAGCTGGGGCCCTGACAGATATCTTTGTGGCATCCTTAAATATAGGTGAGGTGCTGGAGCACTGGAAGGTTGCTCATGTTGTCCCCCTGTACAAGAAGGGTAGTAGGGATATTCCGGGTAACTACAGACCAGTGAGCCTGACATCAGTGGTGGGGAAGTTGCTGGAGAGGGTACTGATGGATAGGATCTATTTACATTTGGAAAGGAATGAGCTTATCGGTGATGGGCAACATGGTTTTGTGCGGGGGAGATCGTGCCTTACCAATTTGATAGAGTTCTTCAAGGAAGTGACCAGGTTGATAGATGAAGGAAGGGCTGTTGGTGTCATACACAAGGACTTTAGTAAGGCGTTTGATAAGGTTCCCCATGGTAGACTAATGGAGAAAGTGAAGTCACATGGTGTGCAGGGTGTTCTAGCTAGGTAGATAAAGAACTGGTTGAGCAACAGGAGACAGAGAGTAGTAGTTGAAAGGAGTTTCTCGAAATGGAGAAAGGCGCCCAGTGGTGTTCCACAGGGATCAGTGTTGGGGCCATTGTTGTTTGTAATATACATAAATGATCTAGAAGAGAGCACTGTTGGTATGATCAGCAAGTTTGCAGATGACACAAAGATTGGTGGAGTAGCAGAAAGCATAAGGGACTGTCAGAGAATACTGGAGGATATAGATAGACTGGAGAGTTGGGTGGAAAAGTGGCAGATGGATTTCAATCCAGACAAATGTGAGGTGATGCATTTAGGCAACTCTAATTCTAGAGCGAAGTATACAATGAATGGAAGAGCCTTGGGAAAAGTTGGTGGGCAGAGAGATCTGGGAGTGCAGCTCCATTGTACCCTGAAGGTGCTGCACAGGGGGATAGAGTGGTCAAGAAGACGTATAGTATGCTTGCCTTCATTGGGCAGGGTATTGAGTATAAAAGCTGACAAGTCATGTTAAAATTGTACAAGACATTAGTTCGGCCGCATTTAAAATATTGTGTACAGTTCTGGTCGCCACATTACCAAAAGGATGTGGATGCTTTGGAGAGGGTGCAGAGAAGGTTTACAAGGATGTTGCCTGGTATGGAAGGTGCTAGCTATAAAGAAAGGTTGAGTAGGTTAGGTTTATTTTCATTAGAAAAAAGGAGATTGAGGGGGGACCTGACTGAGGTTTATAAAATCATGAAGGGTATAGACAGGGTGGATAGAGACAAGCTTTTTCCCCAGGGTGAAGGATTCAATAACCAGAGGTTACACTTTCAAGGTGAGAGGTGGAAAGTTTAAGCGGGTTACACATGGCAAGTACTTCACACAGAGGGTGGTGGGCGTTTGGAACGTGTTACCAGCAGAGGTGGTAGAGGCAGGCACAGTAGATTCATTTAAGATGCATCTGGACAGATGCATGAGTAGGTGGGGAGCAGAGGGATACAGATGCTTAGAAATTGGGCAACAGGTTTAGACAGTACATTTGGATCAGCTCAGGCTTGGAGGGCCGAAGGGCCTGTTCCTGGGCTGTAAATTTTCTTTGTTCTTCTTTGTTCTTTATCCAGCCTTTTGTTTATAACTCAAACCTTCCATATCCAGCAACATTCTGGTAAATCTCTTCTGAACTCTCTCCTGCTTAATAATAACATCCGTCCTATAACTGGTTGACCAGAACTGAACACATGGATATTTCTATTCCAGCAGGCAATAGCCAGGATTGTCAATATAGGTTTATTTGCTGTTGAACATACCTACAATTGTTTATCCTTGTACCCAAAGAAACATGAGAGTAATTAAAACGTAAAAGCAGTTTTCTGATATCATTCAAGTTTACAATCAATGAAGCACCACCTAGTCCACAAAGCATAGAGGGACTGCAGTCATTTCTCAAGACTGTTGTTCCATTAAACCTTCTGGATCACAGGCTCTTTCATCGGGTAAACAGACTGTAGAAGCCCAATATATGTTGACTGTAATGTATAGGCATAGATTCCACACCGCACAGCCACTGTACCTTTAAGGCACTTACATGGCATCACAACGTGATACATTCCAGCATAAAAGTATCTTCCTCAACTTCATTCACTCTCTGTGTATAATAGAATTTGTGCCGCATCTCTAATCAATCAGCCATCTGTAAGTAATGCGCAGTAACAGCAGTAAACACACAATCTGGACCAGATTTCCCACAGAGTGACACTCCAGCTCTTCACATTTTTACGAAAGAAGGGCCTTACACATTTCTGAGTGGAGATTATGCTCAGGGCTCTCTCAAAAATGTGAGGCTCGAGTCCTTTGGGAGAGTGAAGCATCATGTCAGATTCAGTGTTAGGGCTGTGAGGGCCAGCTCGGATCCGATCCAATAGGGAAGTAGGGCGTTGGTTTGGGTCAAGCAGGGTGGGGTGGGGGATCGGAGAGGGTGGGAGTGGGTTTTGTGTCCCTGGGGAGGGTTGTTGGATTCCAAGGCTGGATTTGTCATGTCCCATATAAGTGATATAGAACATAAAACAGTATGAGGGAGGTGTGGTTGGGAGTGTGTGAACTCAGCAGTCTCTTAAGTAGCTCAGAGTGAGGCCATGGATTTAATATTGATTCATTTTTTTTCTCCATAACTATTTAATTTAATTTCATTGAAATGATTTAGCATCAATTTAAGCAGAGATTTTTGGAGGGTTTGAGATGTAACAAAATTATCCAATGGAAAATTCAATTTCCAGGCAATTCCTTTGGAGTGTGAGACGATGGGTTTGAGATGTAACAAAATTATCCAATGGAAAATTCAATTTCCAAGCAATTTCTTTGGAGTGTGAGATGATGGGTTTGAAATGTAACAAAATTATCCAATGGAAAATTCAATTTCCAGGCAATTCCTTTGGAGTGTGAGATGATGGGGATTCCATAGGGTCCTCATGCGTACTTCTTATGTATGCTGTCTGGCAATCAAAAAATCCAGACCATTGTATTTAGTAGCTTAACAGTTCCTGCTTAACTATTGGACTTAATTTGATTGGAACCATGTGAATCCTCCAATTTAAATGGAGACTTTCAGAAAGTTCCAGACATTGAAGAATTGACGAGCAGAAAATTCAATTTGCTGGTCATTTCCACGTGTGCTTCTGTGGGAATTTCATAGGCTTCAATCAGTGCTGGAATAATGACTGGCCAGCAGAAAATCCAGGCCAATATGTATGATTCTGTGATTTTGGAACCTAGTAAATAGAGTTGTCAACAAATCTCAAGACGTCCGTCTCAATGAGAACCCATCTCTCTGTGTTCCATGTTGTGTGGACTACACAGAAAACCATAAACTGCAATATGCTGACTGAAGGTGGGCATGAACAGCTAATGGTGAGAAATAGTTAATGTCATTAATCGAATGTGATATCAGTGTGACAATTGTTAAAACGTCTTTTTTAACAGCCATCCATCAATCTGAGTTCTGAGCTGAATTTACAGTTACAAACAAAATTGAAATGCTACAAATGAAACTGAAGGCTACAAGCTTGTACTAAAGCATAGTGAGTACTCACATTATTACATCCACTAACTTTTCTTATAAAAGCAGTTTAAAAGTGCTGATGGAAAGCCCAGGTTACAGGAGAAAGTGAGGATTGCGGATGCTGGAGATCATAGTTGAGAGTGTGATGCTGGAAAAGCACAGCAGGTCAGGCAGCATCAGTAGGCATCCTTGGAACAAGCTTTGCAGTGGAGCTTGAAATCAGCTGGGAGAAAGTGAGGACAGGAGATGTAAGGAGAAACTAGTTACCTGATGAAAGAGCAGCACTCTAAAAGCTAATACTTGCAAATAAATCTGTTGGACTTTAACCTGGTGTTGTCTGATTTTTAACTTTGTCCACCCCAGTCCAACACTGGCATCTCCACCTCACGACTACCATCAACACCACCAACTATTGATTTAACAAAGCAGTCCTGGAATAAAGTGCAGAAAACAAATTCAGAAGGAAAATCTTTTCCACGCTGAAAAGGCCTCACCTAACTGCAGAGGTTGGTCGATTTTGCCATTTTCCAAAATGAGAAAAGGCATTGGTAGCTCAGTGGTTAGCACTGCTGCCTCACAGCACGAGAGACCTGGGTTTGATTCCAGCCTCGGGTGGCTGTCTGTGTTGAGTTTGCACAATCTCCCTGTTTCTGTTATGTTCTTTGGTTCCTCCCACAGTTTAGAAATGTGGGAGGTTAGGTTGATTGGCCATGCTAAAATTGCCTCTCGTATCCAGGGATACGTAGGATGGGGGAATGGCTCTGGTTGGGATGTTCTTTGAGTGGTAGAAACCTAAATGACCTCTACGTGCACTGAAGGGATTCTAAGACATTATTATTGTACTTACTTTGTTTGGCATGAACATGACCTGAACACACAAACCTGTAACTTTTAAAGATGCAACAATGTTTAATAATACAGAAAAGAGAAGTGTCTAGCAACAAATTAAAAAAAAAACATGGAAAGCATGAGACTGCTAAGTAGATTCTTATATTTATATTTTTAAGAGCATTCACCAACACAAGAAAGAAGGTAAATAAATGCCTGTACTGGCAATCCATTGATAGTCTGTCAGAACGTATTTGAAGAAAGATTCCATTTTTACCTTTTGGATCAGTAGATAATTGAAAAAAGGGTGACAGGCAATCAAACATTTCTCACTTTGGGCACAGAAAGATAAAAAAAGCCTTAGTATTTCTGGTAATGGTTGCAAACACTCAGATAACATTCCATATTTTAGAAGATCAACAGAGGGTTCCAGCTATCATCTACGTATATAGGCTAGAATCCATGTCAACAGCCAGGTGAATCAATTGACCAACTCATAGGAAGGTACAGAATATGATTTCACAGAAGCTAACTTAGCTAAAAGGCTTATAGAACAGATAACTGTCTCCAACATTTAATTCTTCTGAAAGGCAATACCAGACAAACCTAAGGACTATGCCATTGACAAAGTACTACCAGTATTCCCAGGGCGAGGATAAAAATCAAAGTCATTTCAACAAGCCAACATCATTAGCAAATGCTTGACACTGGAATAGTCGTTACAGTCATCAGCAGGTTTCATGTATCATCCAATAAAGTGTGGCTTGTCTCATCTGTCGAAACAGCATTTTATGACTTTTCCAAATGTTATTCTATAAAAGGACATAGAGCCAAAAGATGTAAGATGTCCAATTGCCGAGGAAAGTGCAACATGAAACTCAACAGAAGCACATGAAGAACAACCAAGGAGCAATGTGAAAGCAGTTTCCAATGTTCCATTTTTGCCACATAAGTGGGCAATTAATGTGTCAGTATTCATTTTATGAAAACTCTATTGCCATTTGGATACAGAACTGGCTCAAAGGTAGAAGACAGAGGGTGGTGGTGGAGGGTTGTTTTTCAGACTGGAGGTCTGTGACCAATGGAGTGCTACAAGGATTGATGCTGGATCCTCTACTTTTTGTCATTTACATAAATGATTTGGATGTGAGCATAAGAGGTACAGTTAGTAAGTTTGCCGATGACAGGAAGGTTGGTGGAGTTGTGCATAATGTGGAGGGCTGTTGTAGGTTGCAATGGGATATTGATCGGATGCAGAGCTGTGCTGATTCGTGGCAAATGGAGTCCAACCGTGGAAGTGTCAAATTATTCACTTTAGAAGGTCGAATTGGCATGCAGAATACAGGGTTTAAGGAAGGATTCTTGGCAGTGTGGAGGAACAGAGGGATCTTGGAGTCCATGTCCATAGATCGCTCGAAGATGCCACACAGGTTGACAGGATT
>NC_057744.1:35916277-35923331 GCF_004010195.1 Chiloscyllium plagiosum | reverse complement strand
TTTTCCCTGGGGTGGGGGAGTCCAGAACTAGAGGGCATAGGTTTAGGGTGAGAGGGGAACAATATAAAAGAGACCTCAGGGGCAACTTTTTCACGCAGAGGATGATACATGCATGGAATGAGCTGCCAGAGGATGTGGTGGAGGCTGGTACAATTGAAACATTTAAGAGGCATTTGGATGGGTATATGAATAGGAAGGGTTTGGAGGGATATGGGCCAGGTGCTGGCAGGTGGGACTAGATTGGGTTGGGATATTTGGTCGGCATGCACAGGTTGGACCAAAGGGTCTACTTCCATACTGTACATCTCTATGACTCTGTGACCTAAGCATATAAACAAAGGTTAGCACAATATTATATTGTAGAGACCCCAGTCAAACAGTACAGGTTATAAACACAAACATCATATGAATGTCTTCAGAAAAGCCTTTATTTTCATTCAAATGATATACATTAAAAATACAATTAAAATTAGAATTAGGTTTTATTGTCATCTGTACTCAAGTACAGAATTACAGGAGTACAGTGAAAAGTGTTAAAAGTCACCATTCCCAGCGCCATCTTAGAAAAAAAAATAAAGTTGAAAGTTCAACATTACAGTCCATATAAAGTAGAAACATTTTTAAAATGTTATTTTTTTAATGCTGCCCTCGTAATCCCCACACAGGTTTGAAATCCTCCACACTGGCCTCATCTACTGCAATGGACACCCTCACTCTTGCCCACGCTCAACATCACTGCAGATGCTGGGAGACCTTGGGCTGCCTTCTCATGCCACCGCCTCAAGGGACCCCTCTCACCATCACACTGGCTCAATCTCCTCTGTGCTGCACAGACCAGCTCTCCACAGAAAGTAAGTAGATTAAAGCAAGAGACAAAAAAAAGGAGTGAAAGAAGCAAAAAAGTACAAGTAGTTGGAGCAGATGTGCTCCAAGCAGGAGTCCACATGCGGTGCCGTTACTCCACTGCCATCTTGAATTAGAAAAGGAAAGCAAGTGCCACTTATCATCCTTTTCTGCATTTTACATAAGATATACACAGGAAGCTGGCACATTATTCTGCAGTCCACACACAATAAACTCTTTGAGATCTTCTCCACAAAAATATGTCATGAATATGGCAGGATTATCATCCGCAGATTTTTCAACCTTTCAAAACTTCTCTATCATCCTTTAAGGGCTGGGGTTGGAGGTGGGCAATTGTTTTGTGGTATTTAGTGCTACACTATTAATCTAGAGACCCCATTAATGGTCTGAGACCGAGGCTCGAATCCCATCATGGCAGATGGAATTTGGATTCAATTAAAAATCTGGAGTTAACAGTCTAATGTAAAGCTCTTGTCAGTGCTTTACATTCACCAGTAATTCTCTTAAAATAAAATAAAGAACTGTAAATAGAGTCAGAGAGTCATAGAGATGTAAAGCATGGAAATTGCTGGAGAAACTCAGCTTGTCTGGCAGCATCAATGGAGAGAAACCTGAGTTAACATTTCAGTCCAGTGACCCTTCTTCAGAACGTCATGTTTGGGAGACTGGTCCACACAGTTCTTCCCTCCCAAGCCTTGACTCCTTCCCCAATCGCATGTGCCGGGTGTATTTTTGGACAGAAGGAAGAAAATTCTACAAGAACATTAAGCTATCCGCCAACTTGAACCAAGATAAAACATAAATATTTATGACTTTTAATATGACCATATGAATTATCGTAGAATCCTTGCTGTGTGGAAGAAGGCCATTCAGCCCATCGAGTCCTCACTGACCCTCTAAAGAGCATCCCACCCAGACCCACTATTCCTACTCTATCACTGCATTTCCCATGGCTAATCCACCTGGTCTACACATCCCTGAACACTATGGGAGAAACCAGAGCACTTGGAGGTTACCCACATAAATACAGGGAAAACATTGCACATTCCACACAGGCTGTGTCTCAAGCCTAGAATCAAACCCTGACACTGTGAGGCAGCAGTGCTAACCACTGAGCCACTGTACCACCATGAAGGTTCATGGAAAGGTACAATATTGTTTTATTTTATTAATTCTTGGGTATCACTGTTTTTATTCCCATCCCAACTGCCTTTGAACTGAGCCCAATTCAGACAGCAAGTAAGAGTCAACCGCATTACCATTAATTTGAAATCTCATGCCAGACAGATCAAGTAAGGACAGCAAATTTCCTTCCCTATCATACTTTGGTAAACCAGATCAGATTTTACTACAGTCAGCAATGGTTTTCCAGTCGTCACTTGACCAGCTTTAATTCAATTTTTTAAAACTGAAATCAAATTTCTGCACCTACTATACTGAGATTCAAACCCATGCCCCCAAAACATTAGAGACACTGGATTACCAGCTTAGTGATATTACCATTATGTCACAGCTGCCCCTTGTAGATTGTGTCCAGTCTGGGCTATACAAGCAATGGTCAAGTCTTGTGAAGACCTCATGTCTAAACTGCATTTCATCAAAACTGTCTCTGAAATTAAAAACATCATGCCAGACAACAACCACTCACTTACGACAAATAATACACATTCATCCATGACAACAGACTAACCACAATGTGAAGCTACTCTGTCAAGTTATGACAACTGTACAAGAACTAGATCTGGTTGTGTCTTGCATCCACAAGGCATGTTCTGAATTTGCAGAGACAACTTATCTGTGTGCATCCTTGTACATGTTTATCAGAAAAAGGTTTCCTATCTTTTAAAGGGAAAAAAGGGAATTTTGTATTAGGCCATAGATCCCAGACCAGACAGGCCTTTATGTTTAAGACAGTTACAAACCATTACAACATCTGATGTTCCAGTATCAAGATACCTGTCTCACCTTCAGTCACACTTTCTGAATAATGCAGTCAGAGGAGTATCTTGTGACAGTTAGCAATGTGTATGTAATATACAGTAACATGAGTGGATACAAAACCCAAACTACACATAATTCTGGGATATTGTAGACATGTGAATAGTCAATCGTATTAATAAAATTCAAGATGTCTGTCTCAACCTGACTTTTTTTGCGATACGGAGTCAAAAGTGTGATGCTGGAAAAGCACAGCAGGTCAGGCAGCATCCGAGGAGCAGGAGAATCGATGTTTTGGCATAAGCCCTTCATCATGAATCCACACTGATAATTCATATGCTCCTGATGAAGGGCGTATGCCTGAAACATCGATTCTCCTGCTCCTCAGATGCTGCTTGACCTGCTGTGCTATTCCAGCACCATACCATCAGCTCTGATCTCTAGATCTGCAGTCCTCACTTTCTCTACAATACATGATGGAAACTCCTGTAGACAGGGGAAGAAACCATGGGCGGCACGGTGGCACAGTGGTTAGCACTACTGCCTCACAGCACCAGAGACCTGGGTTCAATTCCCGACTCAGGCGACTGACTGTGTGGAGTTTGTACGTTCTCCCCGTGTCTGCGTGGGTTTCCTCTGGGTGCTCCGGTTTCCTCCCACAGTCCAAAGATGTGCAGGTTAGGTGAATTGGCAATGCTAAATTGTCCTTAGTGTTAGGTAAAGGGGTAAGTGTAGGGGAATGGTTGGGTTGCGCTTTGGCAGGTCGGTGTGGACTTGTTGGGCCGAAGGGCCTATTTCCACACTGTAAGTAATCTAAACCTAGGTAGAGGGAAAGACCAGGAAGGCATTTCAATGATCATTGTTCAATGCAATGGTCCTTTTGGCTTGTCAGACATGCTGTTCCTGATTCACCTTCTCTCGATACCTCACTTACTTGCAGAAGGTACACGTCAGCTGATTCATATTTATAAAACCTTTGGCTTGCATTTAATAACCATAGCTTACAGTAACTGCTCAGGGGAAAGTAAACTGGCTGTTTTTTTCAGGCCTAAGGTTTTTTTTTAACTGTAGAGAAAAGAGCACCTACCCCTTCAGACATTCCATGGCTTCCACCAAATATTCACACCCCAAGGTGTTCAGCCACCTGTGAGCCAATCACATAATTGTTGACAGGCAGGAGGCCTTTGTCATTGATAGCTAGTCACTAATCCACAGACCAATCAGATATTTGTTGCCAGCCGAAGCCCTGTTCATGCACAGGCCAATTGTTCCAGGTCTTTGTAACTAGATTTCCACTACTGCTTGAACAAGTGACTGTGCAAATAACACTTAGAATGAATGCCAGTTTTTAAAAATGCTGCAAGTCTTCAACAATCTTTGTTTTTTAAAACAGCTCTTTTCTAATTTCAGTCCACAATCAAAAATACAGAAAAAAATGAAAAGATACAGTCTTCACAAAATTATGATACAAATCTAATGCAATATAAATACTGCAGTGATTCCCATTCATTTCAAGACTCAATACAGTATAATGATGTAAAATATTCTAGGCATAAAACTAACACAACAGCAACTGATTTAAAAGACCAGATACCTACTCTCAATTGGTCTTTTTGTTCAGGTTGCTCTAATGGTTATCTGAATTGAACACAAATTTTTATTTCAAAGTTAAGCTAGGTTCTGGTATCTAGTCAGATTTTATCGCTGAAATGTATTTAGCCTATTGGAGATTATGATGTGCAAGTTCTGAATAATGATTCCGAAACTTGAGCTGTTAAGGACAATTGGAGGCCAATAAGTAAATGTCCCAGACCTTGGCAGAATGTGCTTCTTTGTTACAATGAGAGAAGGAATGCTATTCCTGGCTTCACCGCAAGACACTGCATCGCTTTCCAATTCCTTCAGATTAACTATGGGCCTAAATCATCAGCGTAGCAAGTAAGCTGAAACATGATGTCTAATTGGAATATGTAGATAGCCTGAATTGTGTTGCTGTATCCTGCACAAAAGTATAGCCTCTCCATTCTGGAATTGTGTCACTTTGAACTCATATGAACACTATGTGAGTCATTCTCATTTTTAGGTGCGAATTCATTTGTGTTTTCATGGTCATCGGCTTGAGGAAAGGCATGTGGTACACAATGTCAGTAGAAGCATAGTCTACACTTTATTCATTTATACTGTTTTATTCATTCTTTCATGGGATGTGCACACATCATTGGCAAGACAGAATTTGTTGTCCTAATTGTCCTTGAATTGAGTGGCTGACTGAATTACTTCAGAGGGCAGTTAAGAGCAAAACACATTGTTGTGGACCTGGAATCACATACAAGCCACATCAGGTAAGGACAGAAGGTGAATCAGTGACAGTGAAGGTGACCATGAAAATGAGATGAGATTTTAATTCCAAATTTATTTATTATTTATTCATTATGAATTTAAATTTCACCACAAAACACATTGGAATTTGAAGTTCTGAGGATTAGCCTGAGCCTCACAATCACTAGACATTACCAGTATCAGGTTCCAGGTTATTCGCCCAGTGACCATTAAATAACTACAGATTAAATTAGCCATGTGCAGGCAGGCTGACAGTTAACTTTACCATAGAAATTCCAGCCCCTGGTTTAAGCTTGGAGAGAGGTTGAACAGTGTTCATGGCAGCTGGTGCATGCAGTGTCAATGGTTGGAAAATGCAAGGGTACCTCCTTACTTAAAGAACTGCACCCCTGACATGCTTTACATCTGAGAGGTACAGCATTAATAAATCAGAGTAAGATTACAGCTAAGAACTAAGCATGCAGCTCAACTTTATATTCTGACCATTTGTGGGGGTCCCCCATAACATTTCTCGTTAACTAGAAAGAGCGCTCACTACTCCTGAGGTCAGAAAATCTGGGCCACTATCATGTCTGTCCAAGAAAGCTGTACTTTGCTGGTAGACACACCCTTAGGTGGTGCTTATCTCTGTGTGATTGGCTCATTGTTTAGCATATTTGTTATATGCAGTTTCTTCACCAGTAACATAAATCAGCAATAACAGAAAGGCTTTCTGGGTCACTTCCATTTTAACTTTAGCTCAACTACGCCCCCATTTGAATACTGCTGCCATTGACCCTGAGAGCTGCAATTACTGATCTGTCTGTGATTGACTTAAAATTTACTGCTGCCTGTATTTAAACAATTCTCAATTCTTCAACCAGAGGCAGCAAGATCGACTCCAAAATTATAACCAATGAAAGACCTGCAGTCTGCCTTCCTCAGATACCTCCTCAAGCTGACAGTGTTCCTGCATCAAGAGGATGCACACTTAAAAAACATCCTGTCTACTCAATAAATGACTCCAGTTGGAGCAGCTCTGTGTTTATACAGATAAAGCCTCTTGGTTAATCTTTGTTGTAACATGTTACTTTGATTGTCTTAATGAATGATGAGACTGAAGTTAAAGTAAACAATTCACATGTCCAAATTATCACATAGCAACTGTGTGTTCCAGATTGTTCCAATCCTGAGTGTCCAGCAATTCAAAACTAGTAATGGAGTATTGCATGAAGATAAGATTGGATTTGGTTGTGACGGGGCGAGATCACATAAAAGAAAATGAATAATTCTAAGGAGTGTGCTGAAGCAGAGGGACCTGAATATATCATTGAATTTGGCAGGACAGGTTGAGACAGCAGTTAATAAGCCATATTAACTGCTTAATAAGCCATAAAGTATTGTCACAACTACCGGGCATGTCCACCATATGACCAATGAACGATAGAATCATGATGCATGTATAGCCATCCTCAAATTTGTAACGATTCAAGTCAAAGCAGACCAGCAGTCAAGCTTTCGGTAAAATTGACTGAAGATTAATTTAATTGAAATTATCAAAGGTTAGTCATAAAGAATAAATTCATTAACAATAAATTACAGATATCAAGATTAAAAGGAGTACTGATTAGACAAAACCAAGATTTAGAAGAAAATCACAATAAGTTCCAACAATTGCAGTATACCATTGGATTCTTTGTTGCTGAAGCAATAAAGTTTAACATATGAAGAGAGATAGGTGCGTGCAACAGGGTAGGTTTTACAATTGGGGGAAGGGTAAATACGATGCTGTAAGACAGGATCTGAGGAGCATAAGTTGGGAGCATAGGCTGTCAGGGAAGGATGTCGTGGAAATGTGGAACTTTTTCAAGGAACAGATACGACGTGTCCTTGATATGTATGTACCTGTCAGGCAGGAAAGAGATGGTCGTGT
>NC_057744.1:35883246-35915741 GCF_004010195.1 Chiloscyllium plagiosum | reverse complement strand
CTGGAGCCCAGTTACAAGTGGAGTTCCGCAGGGATCAGTTCTGGGTCCTCTGCTGTTTGTAATTTTTATTAATGATTTGGAAGAGGGAGTGGAAGGGTGGTCAGTAAATTTGCAGATGATACGAAGATTGGTGGAGTTGTGGATATGCAGATGATACGAAGATTGGTGGAGTTGTGGATAGTGAGAAGGGCTGTTGTCGGCTGCAAAGACAATTAGATATGATTCAGAACTGGGCTGAGGAGTGGCAGATGGAGTTCAACCCTGTAAAATGTGAGGTTGTCCACTTTGGAAGGACAAATAAGAATGCAGAATACAGGGTTAACGGTAGGGTTCTTAGTAAGGTGGAGGAGCAGAGGGATCTTGCGGTCTATGTTCATAGATCTTTGAAAGTTGCCACTCAGGTGGATAGAGCTTGTAAGAAGGCCTATGGTATATAAGAAGGCCTATAGCGTTCATTAGCAGAGGGATTGAATTCAAGAGTCGTGAAGTGATGTTGCAGCTGTACAGGACCTTGGTTAGGCCACATTTGAAATACTGTGTGCAGTTCTGGTCGCCTCACTTTAGGAAAGATGTGGAAGCTTTGGAGAGGGTGCAGGAGCACCTGGATCAGCAGATATTAAGAATTCCTAAATCGATGCTGTGACTTGATAGAGGCTTATAAGATGATCAGAGGAATAGATAGAGTAGACAGTCAGAAACTTTTTCCCCGGGTACAACAGAGTGTTACAAGGGGACATAAATGTAAGGTGAAGGGTGGAAGGTATAGGGGGGATGTCAAGGTAGGTTCTTTACCAAAGAGTGGTGGGGGCATGGAATGTGCTGCCTGTGGGAGTGGCAGAGTCAGAATCATTGGCGACCTTTAAGCAGCAATTGGATAGGTACATGGGTGCTTAAGCTAGGACAAATGTTCGGCAAAACATCGTGGGCCGAAGGGTCTGTTCTGTGCTGTATTGTTCTATGTTCTATGTTCTATGAAGTCATATCTAACAGCTTTCAATAGCTTTTGGAGTTGGATAGTTGGTGTTACCTTGTACAGGTAAGTCAGCAGGTCAACAAAAATTAGAAAGGAGAGAAGATTCATTGCTCTGTACTAGACCTGAGATTTTGAAATGTTCACACTGGTGGACTTTCCTTCAACCGAACAGTATTTGGTTCCTCAACACCGTTTTCTCTTTGCACTCCTTCAGTCAAACTCCCCTCGGAGGATGGTTCACAAAACCTTCTCCGAGAAATTCTGCCACTGGTTTGTCCCAGATTTCTTTATGCTGATGAAAAGCTCAATGAACTGAAATGTGCTAAATTTGATATTTTTCCTCCCATCTGATATTTCTGTCTGAAGCTACAATTCTCACACCTACATGATCTATTTGCAAACTTCTGATTTTTTAGCGGTCTTTAGTCTTTGCATGTCTCTGCATGCCTCACTGCAATCCAGCCAACAGCTGTATAATCAATTGACTTTTAACAGCCTTTTTAGCTTCTTGTGAAGAGCCAGTTCAGTGTTTTTACAAAAATACATAATGTCATAACTTAACTGTTCAAAAGATTCCTAGCAGAGCACTTTAGGGAACATCTCCAGGACACCCGCACCAATCAACCACACCGCCCTGTGTCCCAACATTTCAACTCCCCCTCCCACTCTGCCAAGGACATGGAGGTCATGGGCCTCCTTCACCGCCGCTCCCTCACCACCAGACGCCTGGAGGAAGAACGCCTCATCTTCCGCCTCGGAACACCCCCCACCCTCCTCTAGCTTATCTCTTCATCAGGAATAAAGGCAGTGAGCCTGAAGCGTGAAGGGCTTTTGCCCGAAACGTCGATTTTGAAGCTCCTTGGATGCTGCCGGAACTGTTGTGCTCTTCCAGCACCACTAATCCATTAACTGTTCAAGACATACTGCCAACCTTACAAGAGAAAGTGGAAATCTAATTCTGTAAAAGAATGTAAATATATATATTATGGAAATAAAAATAGGGAATCACACAAGTTTCTTTTGCATACACAAATGACAGACGAAGTACAGCTTCTGAGGTATTTTCAAGTTAGTAATAGCTGCGGAATTTATTCTTTATCATTTCTCCCACTTTTGTTGCAGCAGCTTGCAGTAGAATCTAACCCTTTGACTTCATTGGGCTCTTCAATTCCAAATTATTATCATTGAACTCTGTAAAGAATGTAAGTTTGCCATAGTTGCAATGGACTCTAAGGGAGGCTGCTCTCTTTTTAGAGGGAGCGAGGTTGAAAAGGTGAAACCTTCATGTGGCAAGTCGAGATGGCTACCCATGGACTTTCTCATGAATCACTCCACAGAAAACCAGTGGCTGCTTTTTTTTTCCCCGGCTCCTTGGAACCATGAGTGGTAGTTACTCACAAAATCCTGGTTGGTTTCTGTGCCTTCTGTTTATTTGCACAAACACTGACTATTTTTATGACGATACGTACAGGCTTTGCAGAAGTACTGCTGGTGGCTTTTCCCAAATGCCAACAATTTTCTTTAACTAGACTGGATTTGCTACAATGAAGACAGTAGGGTGCGGTCCAGCTGAGCTGCCTGCTGTATTTCTTTCCTCTAAAATCTGTGCATTTGTTTTTGGTTTCTTTCCCTCATTCTTTATTCCTTTAGGATATATGGCTGTGATTTTCTCCTCTTTGGAGGTGGTGACACAAGTGGCAACAAGAGGAAACAATTGGGTAATGGGATGCTCACTCCCTCACTAGTTAAGTTGTGGGAGAGAAAGTCCGTGGGTAGCCACCTCAACTTGCCACAAATTGACCTCCTTCAGGGGTCAATCAAGGTTACTTAAGGGCCTTAATCAGCCATCTCTCTGATTACCTGCTGACCCAGAGGGTGGGAAAAGTACTTATTCCCAATTTATCCTCACCCTTTGATGCAGACCACCTGATCCATTTGTGCTGTGATTTAATGATCTATTGTCTACAGCCTTCACAACAGCTGCTTGAGCTGAGGTGACTTCATCAAGGAGCATTTTTATATTCTATGGGAATCATTTTTAAACTTTTGAAATAAAGCCAATTACTCTAATCCCTTGTAAATTGGCTCTATTCTTAGTGATTATTCCCATTGGTTATTTCCAAGCTATTTCATTTTTTCAAATTCCAAATATGAAAGGATTTCTTACATGAATTCTGGAATTGTCAATATTAAGCTTCTGGCATTAACTCCTTGGTATTAAGTATTGCTTTCTTTGTCTATTTGTAATCAGCAGTCACTTCAGTGAATAGTGTGGAACAGATCTACTGGGCTTTTCTTCATCATTGACACTGGACCATACCTACACCTCTTGGCGTAAATGTAACTGTTCCATTACTTTCTCAAAAACAGTAAAAAAGGATTCTACATTTTTGATTTTAGAAACCTGGAGGTGTTAGGACTTTGAGGCCTAGTTAAATAAAGTGAAAATTTCCCAAACCGGTTCAAGTTGGCTTTGGCCTCTGACTCTCTGCACTTGGTCTAACTTACGAAGTTGGAAATACCTGTCCCACTCTAATTGCCTTGTTTCTCCTTTTCTTGACTTTGTAGCTCCTTTGTTCATGTTGACATTTTCTCCTGCTGAGCACTTCAGGCTGCATCCATTTTTTAAGCTTTAAACGCCAGCTCTATTTCCAGGTTTTCATCTTTATATGGGTTAAGGTGACATGGTCTGTTTCCAATGCAAACATCTGTTGCCTGTTGTAATCTTTGAGAATTACGGTGTCTTCATTTTAGTGCTTGTTTTAAATCCTATCTACTTGGGAGCAGCTTTTGGCTTTTCCATATCTAAGGACATCTGCTTTTGCCAGTTAAAATCTCCTTGCCAACAAACCTCTGTACATTAAATTATTGTTACTGACCTGTGCACTGGGGAGGCTGAATGCTCACTCTCAGATATCTCCTCCTATCTCCCCCGAAGCCGTGACCACACCATGGAACATCAGGCTATTGTGTCAACAATGGTTAGTAATCTCATTTCATCTAATAGTCTCTGCTCCCACTACCTCCAACCTCATAGTTCCCCAACCCTGCAAAGCTCGCTTCTACCACCTTCCCAAAATCCACAAATAGGACTGTCTGCACAAACTCATTGTTAATGCCTGCTCCTGCCCCATTGAATCCATTTCTTCCTATCTCAACACGATTTTTTTCTTCCCTTGCCCAGACCCTTCCCACTTACATCTACAATTACTCTGATGCTTTACATCAGTTTGTGGGCTCCAACTACCTCCTCTTCACCATGGGTATGCAGTCTCTTTACATGTTCATCCCCCCATTAGAATGGTCTCAGAGCTCTCCATTTCTTCTTTGAGAAAAGGCCTGAACCATCTCCATTAAGCACCACCCTCCTCCACCTGGCTGAGCTCAGCCTCGCGTTGAACATTTCCTTTAACACCTCTGACTTTCCACAAATCAAATGTGTAGCCATGGGTCCGCGTATAGGCTCAGTTATGTGGGAACATTTCCCGTTCCAGTCCTACTTTGGCCCCCCACTCTCAACAATTTCTCCAATACATTGATGACTTCATCAGTGTTGCTTCCCTCACTTGTTTGGAACTGGAATAAATGATCCATTTTGCTTCCAATTTCAACCCTGCTCTCACTTTCACCTGGTTCATCTCTGACTCCTCCGTTCCCTTCACTGATACCTCTGTTTCCATTTTTGTGTATAAGTTGGCCACTAATAACCATGACAACCCCATCAACTTCACAGTTACCTGGAGTTTGCATCATCAAATCCTACTTCCTATAAAGACTATATTCCATTCTCCCAATTTCTCAATCTCTGTCATATCTTCAATAAGAGGGCCTCAGCTGAGCCTTCCCCAGCATCATGGTTGATAGGACCCTCAACTGTGTCTGACCCCATCTCCCATACTTTGGCTCTTACCCTATCTCTTCTCTCCCACAGCAGTAATAGGGTCCCCCTCATCCTCACCTACCATCCCATCAACATCCATAGCCAAAGGATATCCATTAGCAGCCATTTCTTTCACCTCCAGCAAGATACTACTACCAGACACATATTCCCATCCCTTATGTTGGCAGCCTTTGGCAAGAATTGTTCCCTCCACAGCACCCTGATCATGTCCTCCTCCGCTCCCAATATCTTCACCCCATGTAATCACAGAAGTTGTGACACCTCCCACTTACTAGCTCCATCCTCACTATCCAAGGCCCCAGATAAACCTTCTAGGTGAAACAACCATTTACCTGCACTTCACTCAATCTAATCTACTGTATTCGTTGCTCACACAATGGTCTCCTCTACACTGGGGAGACAAAGTTCAGGCTGGGTGACCACTTTGCAGAATACCTACATTCTGCTGTCAAAAAAGGACCCTAAGCTTCCAGTTGCTTGCCACTTCAACACACTACCCTGTTCCCTGGCCTCTCTATCTCCAGTGAAGCTCAGTGCAAGCTGGAAGAGGAACGCCTTATTTTCCCTTCTATCTACTGGACTCAATATTGAGTTCGATAAGTTTAGGCCCTGAGCACCTGCTCCCATGCCCTTACTCCAATCCCCACACACCAGACCTTGTCATTACATGGGCTTGTCCACAACCAACCCATTGTTAGCAACTAATGATCCCCATTAACAGCTATTCATTCTCCCAGGCAGACCTCCCTTTGTCTATCCAACTGCTGTGTTCTCTCTCTGGGCTCTATCTCCATCTTTGCAAAAGTGAGGACTGCAGATGCTGAAAACCAGAGTCTAGATTAGAGTGATGCTGGAAAAGCACAGCAGGTCAGGCAGCATCCTCCTACCGAGGAGTAGGAAAATTGATGTTTCGGGCAAAAGCCCTTCATCAGCCCTCTATCTCCACCTTTGTTTACTACCTAACCGTCTCATAGCCACAGTTCTGAAGAAGGGGCACTGGACTCAAAATGGCTCTGTTTTCTCTTTACAGATGCTGCCAGATCTACTGAGTTTTTCCAACAAGATCTATTAGATTAGATTAGATTAGATTAGATTCAGTACAGTGTGGAAACAGGCCCTTCGGTCCAACAAGTCCACACCGACCCTCTGAAGGGCAACCCACCCAGACCCATTCCCCTACATTCACCTCTGACTAATGCATCAAACACTATGGACAATTTAGCGTGGCCAATTCACCTAACTTGCACATCTTTGGACTGTGGGAGGAAACCGGAGCACCCGGAGGAAACCCACGCAGACACGGGGAGAATGTGCAAACTCCACACAGACAATCACCCGAGGCTGGAATCGAACCCAGGTCCCTGGCGCTGTGTGGCAGCAGTGGTAACCACTGAGCCACCGTGCCACCCCTTAATTCTTAAATTATTGTTAGTACTTCTATGAAACAAAACTTGATGCTTTCAATGTGGTTTGTTTTCAAACTGTTTGATCATTACTTCCCATCTGTTTCCAAACTGATTGTAAATTTCAGCTGGTTTTGCAATGGATTAATCCCAGCTTTTAGTTCAAGAGTTGGCTTTTGCTCATTTTCGAATAGCGTATAAACCTGGAATTAAAACTCCCAATTACCACAACTGCTACGCATGTCCACCATATGGTCAATGAAATGTGGAATAATAGAGCTTGTGTAGGTTAGGTTATTGCAAGTTGTTACAAATTCCTCCAACTAACAGCTGTTTCTTGCTGAAGCTAAAATTCTCACATCTCCATTGTCAGTTTATAAATTCTTTTCAGAAGAATCCTCTCTGTCCATAGTTTCTAAGAGAAAATTCATTCATGGATGTGGACATTACTGTTTCTGCCACCATTTATTGACCATCCTTAGCTGCCTTTGAGAAGGTGGTGGTAAGATGCCTTCTTAAGTTTAGCACAGGAATACCCATAGTGCTGTTAGGGGGGAAGTTCCAGGAAACTGGACCCAGCTACATTGGATAGAATGCAAATGTAAGTAATACTCAAAAGGGAACTTGCAAGTGGTAGTGTCTCCCTGTGTCTACTGTCCTTGCCTTCGAGATGGTAGTGGTTGTGGGTTTGGAAGGTGCTGTCTGAGGACCTTTGGTAAATTTCTGCAGTGCATCTCGTAGAGAGTACCCACTACTGCTACTGTGCATCAACGGTGGAGGGAATGGATGTTTGTGGGTGTGATGCTAATCAACTGGATGATGTCAAATTTCTTGAATATTTTTGGAGCTGTACCCATCCAGGCAAGTACAGAATATCCCATCAGACTCCTGCCTCATGCCATGTAGATGGTGGACAGGCTTTGGGGAGTTCAGAAGTGAATTATTCACGATAGAATTCCTATCCTTGGACCTGCTTTTGAGGCTATAATATTTATGTGGCTTTTTCAGTTCTGTTTCTGGTCAATGGTAACCACCAAGATGTTGATAGTGTGAGAATTCAGCCATGGTAATACTAGCAATGTCCATCATAGTTAGATTTTCTCATTGGAGAGAGGGTCATTGCCTGACACTTGTGTAGAATGAATGTTATTTGCCACTTGTCAGCCTCGATGTAATACAGGTCTTTCTGCATTTAGATAGGCAGTTTCTGAGGGGTTATGAATGCATCTGAACATTGTGCATTCATCAACAAACATACTCAGTTCTGACTTTACGGTGGAGGGAAGGTCATTGTTGAAGCAGCTGAAGATGGTTGGCCCTAGGACACTACCCTGAGGAACTCTGCTAAAATGTCACTGAGTTGAAATGATTGACCTCCAACAACCACAGCTGTCTTCCTATTTGATGTGCTTGACTCTAACCAGTAGAAAATTATCTTCCCTAATTCTCATTAACTCTAGTTTTGGTCAGGCTCCTTGATGCCACACTGAGAGAAGAGTCATTCTTACCTAGCAACCTAGTTCTGTCCATGTTTAAATCAAGGCTGTCATGTTTTGAGGTGCATTATTCTGCAATCCATTCAGATCTCAAGCTGGTAAATCTGGTAACAATTGCAGTAGTCAGATGTTTAGCTTCATGTGATTTTATCTTCAGGTTTCTTCTTTTTGCAAAAATCTATAATCTATTCTGTGTTCTGACAGTACCCTCAAATTTATTAATAGGACCACAAAGTAGAAAAGCAAGGAGATGAGGTTAAATCTTAGAAAACATTGGCACAGTCTCAGTTGAAACAATGTGTCCAATTGAGGTGTCACATTTTAGGAAAGCATTAGAAAGGTTGCTGAAATGTCTCAGAATGTAATGAAAACAAATCATACCTCCAAATTAATTACAGGAGTATTGAATACTTAAATACAGCATGTGCTTTTTAAAAGAAAGATATACCAGCCAAAACTAGGCTGAAAATATAAATTCTGTGGCTGTTTAAAATCCCTATGGATTACACTGAATTCTGACAGGAACCATGGAATGTCTCTTCTGAAGTCTGTTAAAGGAACGTCAGACAGCAACACTTCAAAGGGAGTGATGCCATTCAAAAGAGTCCACATTAGAGTGGTGCTGGAAAAGCACAGCCGGTCAGGCAGCATCTGAGGAGCAGGAAAATGTGCCATTCAAAAGAACTCCTGTGGGTATGTACCTGACTATGGACATGATGATTAGATTAGATTACTTACAGTGTGGAAACAGGCCCTTCGGCCCAACAAGTCCACACCGACCCGCCGAAGCGCAACCCACCCAGACCCATTCCCCTACATTTACCCCTGCACCTAACACTACGGGCAATTTAGCATGGCCAATTCACCTGACCTGCACATTTTTGGACTGTGGGAGGAAACCGGAGCACCCGGAGGAAACCCACGCAGACACAGGGAGAATGTGAAAACTCCACACAGTCAGTCACCTGAGGCGGGAATTGAACCCGGGTTTCTGGCGCTGTGAGGCAGCAGTGCTAACCACTGTGCCACCATGCCGCCCACTAAGTTGGAAGAAAGTCAGTTCTGGGCAAAAGAGAGGAATACAAAAGGAAGGTGCCTAAAGTCCAAATGCAACCTCGGTCTCAATGTGCTAGAGTGCTGGCATTTTGTTAGTTTAGGTTTTGCGTTCCACCATATTATATTATGAAATTATGCTTCTGTGAGCTTTCACCAGATACTCCTCTGTGTGCAAAAAGAAATAAAGTCACCTTCTAGTTGCTGAAAACAAACCATCAGCAAAGCTATTGTTGAAGAAAACTGGGCAAAACCCTTAAAACTAACTACAGTACAAAAAATCTACAAACAATTGCTGTCCTGGCCTCTTCCATTCCTTCCACTTTTCCTTATTTTCCCCTTTTGTTTTAGTTCTTTAGTGTCTTTTTTACTTACCTTCTTGATAGGATTCCTACAGATTGGGTGCAGGCCCTCTGGCCCAACAAGCCCACACTGACCATCCGAAGAGTAATCCCACCCAGACCTATTCCCCTATATTTACCCCTGACTAATGCACCTAACCTACACATCCCTGAAATCTATGGGCAATTTAGCATGGTCAATTTGCCTAACCTGCACATCTTTGGAGTGTGGGAGGAAACCACAGCACCTGGAGGAAACCCGCAGAGATATAGGGAGAATATGCAAACTCCACACAGACAGTTGCCCGAGGGTGCAATTGAACCGGGGTCCCTGGAGCTGTGAGGCAGCAGTGCTAACCACTGAGCCACTGAGAGTTTGTCATGGAGGAGGTGGTGACAACAAAGCATGGGAGTGGCAGGGGGCCTGTAGCAAAGCAGTGGCCATTGGCCAAAGCCTGGTGAGCCCAGAAGAGAGTCAGTGGTGAAGCAGCGGTCAATAATATAGTGGCTGACAAACCCAGGCAAGACTTCGCCCACTGCTATGAAAAGCATGCCTCACGTGGGGGTGAGGGAGCGCTTGTGGGGAAAGTCCAGTGTTGAGCATCTGCAGGCCCATAGCTTAAGACTGACTATAATGTTTAATTTTTAACTTTGTTTCTTAATTTTCTACTTCATACTGAGAATAACTGTAATGTTAATTTTTAAAAATTATTTCTTTACTTTGCCATTTTTGTATGTAAGATTTTGTACAAGGTACCTTTTATACCTAGGATGGCACTGGGAATGATGACTTTGTACACATTTCACGATATTTCTGTACCCCTGTGCTTGAGTACAAGTGACAATAACACCAAAGTCTAAATCTAATTCAAATTCGAATGCCAAAATAAGCACAACTGAAGTCACCTCCTTAACGACTGCAAGGTTTCACAATCCACTTGTCAAAGGCAAGCCTAAGACTGATTTTTAAAAACTTGCCTGTCATTTGTGTGTGTTTTATTTTCTGTTCTTGTAATTTAAAAAGCTAATACATTCACTCTTTCACTAACTCAAGAAAACCTGGATAAATTGCTCCTTTTAAAATATAAATGCATTTCAGATGGAAAATTTTATCCACAAGGGAAGTGAACCTTTTTTTCAACTAACCTTACCCACAACAGAACGGGGGATAAGTAAAGAAGGGGAGCTTGTTAATCCTCCCCTCAATCAGGAGCAGAACCATTTGAGGATATTCCAGCTGAAAACTGTAATGAACTGAGAACCTCACCTGTCGTGATAAATTGGGGGCTTGTGTCTGAAATTGTACCCATGGACAAAAATACATAGCTTACAGTGGGAAAACTAATTTGGTCAATTTACCTCCTTGTTTACCTCCCGCTCACCTCTTGCTCTGGGGATGTTATTTCTGGAAGTAAAGCTTAATTAAAGCACCTCTTTCCTCCAACTCTGAATTCATATTTTGACAGTAATTTCCAGATACTTTGTCTATGTCTCACTCAAGTGAAATTTCCCTTGCTCTGACCCATGTGGCTTCCTCTGACCTGATGTTTGAATACCCCGAATTAGATAAAAAGCTGTAAGGAATCACTTCATTTCCTTAACTTCCTATTACTGTAATCAACACAGGCAAGGAATGTGTATGTTTAATAGATGACTGGCATGCCCAGGCAGCTGCCTATTTAACAATTCCATTTTAACTTGTGTAAAGACTATTGATTCTAGATCTGATTCTGACTTTAACTTGACAACTACATTTGCAAAAGATAGGCCAGGTGAATTTCCCTTTGACCAAAATTCCCACATGCTTACTCAGGGGGATGGTGTCCAGAATTCCACCCACAGATGACATAAATGAGATAGAGTGGAGAATATGCAAAGTGGGTTGCCTTTTTGAGCCAGTGTAAACTTCATGGACCAATGTAGGATTCTTACTCCTCAGTTTAAACGGTTTCCAACTCCTTCTCTCAATATTAAAATTTGCTCTCGTCTTCCCATGCCCTTTCCTCTCTTTCTTTCTTGTTCTTTATTTGCTCCTCTCTCTTTTGCCCCTCTGTTGCTTATTCTTTCCTTTCTTTCCCTTTAAATTCTAATCTCCATTGCCACAACTTTAATTTCTCTGCCACTACTCTAAGCATTTCATTATCCTCAAATCCCATCCATAGGCCATTGCCCACCCCCTTTAAGATTTTGGCTTTCTGCTGAAATTACAACCCCAAGTGCCTCAGCAAATCTTTTGATTTCTCAAGAGGAAAAACTTTTAAATCCTTGGAAGCAACTTGCCCTAACTGTCTCAGGAAAACATTGGTATCAAATATGAAGACTCAAGAAAGCCTTTTTGCAGTTTTAATATTGGTTTCAAAAAAACAACTTAATTTTCCTGCTGTAAATCATTTATTTCATCTGAGGGTACAATTTCAGACACAAGCCCCTGATTTATCACTACCGGTGAGGTTCTCAAATCATTCTGGTTTCAGCTGGAATATCCACAAATGGTTCTGCTCCTGGGTGAGGGGGGGGGGGGGGGGGGGTTAACAAGCTGATTAACAAGCTCCCCTTCTTTACTCACCCCCCTTTTTCATGGGTAAGGTTCATTGAAAAAAAATAGGTTCGCTTCCCTTATGGATAAGCTTTCCAGCTGAAATGCATTTACTGCTTATTTTAAAAGGAGCCAATTTAACCAGGTTTTCTGGAGTTAGTGAAAGAGTGAATGTATTAGCTTTTAAAATGCAAGAACAGAAAATAAAACCTATGAACAGATTAGAAATGATAGACAAGTTCAAAACATTTAAAAAGTCATGAGACTGCTCATTGCATTTAAGGGCTTGTGCAGAATCATTGCGAGGTGCACCAACATAGTCCTACATCATGTGGGTATGGGAGATGGCCCTGCCATTATGCAACATCTACACCATATAGGTCCAGAGTTCAGCTGCAGTAGTTGGAGTTCCTCATTTGTGTGGGTTCTCAAGCCAAACATCTTCATAAAGTTTTGCATTACCTGCCAAAATGTTAATACAGTGACCAGAGCTGACTGATACCCTGACTGGAAGATTGCATAGATAGCTAGATAAAGCTTACGTCACAAAGACAGACGTGCTCGTGGGATACTGATCGGAACTGGTAGGTTCCTTTGACTGCCCCCATTAAGGAAATCTTAATGCCAAGGGGATTATACCAGGGTCCCAAGTCATGCCAAATGGACTTTGAATGGTTCAGCCACCTTTCAAAAACTCCTAAACTAGGTAATGATAGGTTAATCTATTTGTGTGGTGTACCACAATGGCCTACAAATATACATCAATAACTAGGGAATGCATTTGGAATGACTGGAAGATCTCTTTCAGACAGTACAGTGAGCTGACCTTGTGATCCAATGATACTTGCTCAATCTTGTCAACTGCAAATTTGCTAACCTATAAGTGGCCTTACCAGGACAGAAACAGGCTCAAGGACAAGTACTATCAGAGCTGCAAAAGTACAAGCAGTAACATAGTCCCCCACTCCGGAAAACATCTGACTTTGTGGTTGCGTGCATTCTATCACAATGTCAGCAATCACCTGCTGACAGAGTACTGAAAAAAGCAAAATCAACATGGAGTGAGAAATGCTTTTGAGAGATATTGATACACGAGTCTGTGCTTGCAGCTTCCAGTTTTAAGCCAGCATTTAAAGTTGCCATTGAGGCAAGGAGCAATGGGGTAGAGACTGTCCACCATCAGAAACGTGAAGCTGGGATGGAGCGACAAATCAGCTACTTCTCCAAAATGGTATTTCAAAGTAAAGAAGGAAATTATTTGTTTATTACAGACTCCCAGTTACTTTGAGATAATCATAGACAGTTAACTTTTATGGTTTAAGCTTAAATACCTCAATAGTTTGTTCCTTGAACTGTACCGTTTAACTGCCCACAAAACAGAGCAACCAAGTGTAATTGTAGATTCCGAGCAAGAATTTCAAGAGACCCAGTTGGAACTGAAAGGATAATATTGCTCAAAGATAGGAGAATCAATGTGTGTTTGTGTCATTTGGTTTTTATATTTAAGTAAATTCCTTTTTTTTAATGAATCTAATTCCATTTATTGTGTGAGAGAAATGTTATGAAATTAGAAGATAACCTCAAATTACTTATGGATATATTGAACTCAAACTGTAACACATGATTCTTAAAGACATATCACACAATAAAAACAAAAAAAAAAATGCCTGAGAATGTAGATGGAGTGGCAGTCTAAAATTCCTGTATAGATTATATTGAGTGTCAAACGGATCCATGGAATGTCACACCTCGACTGTCAAACTGCAGATCGCAATAATTCAAAAGGAAGGACACCATTCAAAAAACTGACATCCTGTAGATTGTACACCAGATTCTGGATATGAAGATTTGGAAGAAAGGTAGCTCTGGGTGAACAAAATGTTTGTGTTCTACCCTTCCAAGAATATACAAGAAAAGTAGTTAAGATCCAACTGCATCTTCTTCTCTCAGTGTGCTGGAGTATTGGCCTGCTAATGTGCTATTTTTGAGTTTGCGTTTCATTGAGCTAATAGTTACTGAAAAGGGAGACATCTGAGAACTTCCACGAGACACCCTGAAAAAATAAATCAGTTCTGTCTGTCTGATAGGCCCAGACAAATCATCAGCAACGCCACTTTTAAAGGAAACTGGATAAATTCCTTTTAGATAACTACAGTACAAAGAATCTTCAAATCTCTGCTCAACTACTAAAGTCAATGCTATGGGAATTATCCATCTTAAAGCCATAACGTTTCACAACTTTAACTTTGTTCTTTCTTTCTATCTTGTTCTTATGATTCTGTATCTAGGTATTTGTACCTAAGATGGTGCCTTACTTTTTCCTATTCTCCAGTATTTTTGTACTTGAATATACATGACAATAAAATCTAATTCCATTCTAATCAACCTATTCCTCATGGACAAGTAAAATATGGAATTTTTTACTTTCTAAACTCACCTCTCAGTTCTAATATGTGTGTAGGTACATTGTATTTTAGTTATTAATAAACACATACTTTTTAAAAACTCAAACTTGGTTAAATTGACTTATTTTAAAACATTTATTTTGGGAAGGGATAAAGTATCCTCAAGGGATTGGCAACAGAAGCAATAGACTCTCAATGAGAAATGTATTCATGCAGCAAGTAGTTAAAATCTGAAACATGTTTCCTGAAAATGTGGCGCAAGTCTGATCAAGGCATTCAAGAGGGAATTGGATTATTATCTAAAAAGAAAGAATGAGTATTTTTAAAGGAAGGAATTGGGGAAATCATAATAGGTGCATACTCATCACCTGATGATCTGTATGTCCTCGAATGTATAATCTTCCTGTACTGCTTGCAAAACAAAACTTTTCACTGTACAGGGTGACAACAATAAATCAAATCAAGTTTATTCTGCATAGACACATTGGCTAAATGGCTCCTGCATTGTAGCAATCACAGCATCATGCTCATAAATCTGTGCAACGTTCCGTTCTAGACCAGTATATCCTTCTTGAGGGATGATACCCAGAGTGAATTCAGTGCTCAAATATAGTCTAACCAGAGTTCAATGCAATTGGTAACATAACATCCACCACTTTGTATTCCAGCACTCTTGAATTGAAGGCTAATATTGGTCCTCACATGCACTGTGTATGTGTACCGTTGATGTGTGCTGCATACCTTCGTTCTATACACATTACATACTTTACTGTCCTGGCACTGTATTCTTTGTGCATTCCATTCCGAAAGACCTTTTAGTTTTGGATTATATTCAGCATGAACTGATTGGACTGAAGAGTCTGTTTCTGTACTGTATCACTCTATTGTCTATACCTCTATAACATCCTCGTGTTTTTTTTTCTCATTTCCTTTTGGTTGTAATATATCTACAGATTTCATTGTGCAGACACTTATAACACATTCCTTACTGACTTACACATGCTATAGATTTCTGAGCCAATGTCCCAGGAATATGACATTTTTTATACCACAGTCTTACGGAAATTGATGTGAAAAGCCTACAAAGTAGATATGCCATTTTAGTGCCATTGTATAAAGGCTATTTACTGTTCAAAGCAGCAATTTCTAAATTGCCACAGTTGTTCTGAATGTACACTGGCACTGCCATTGGGCAACAAGAAAGCCTGCAGTAGTGAAAGGTGATGTTCATGGGGAAGACATTGTCTGTTACTGACAAGGGGATAAATCTCCTGCTCCTGGAGGGAAGAAGGGCATGTGCAAACCCCACATGTTTCCCAACTCCGTCAGAAAGAAATTCTGGACAGGATAGTTCATGGTTCACCTTCCAGCCTCACTTACAAATCAGACACTTAAGTGAGCACATAAAGACTACTTCAGGGTTTCAACTCACCATTGCTGAGCTTATCCTATGCAACATTACCCCTACCCTCTGATCACCTTGTCACCTTTAGGTGGGATGCATGATTTACAGAGGGAATTGCTTGCCTAAGGTAAGCAGTCTCTGAGGGGCTGGCAATCCCCCCTACTGAGTGTCAAACCCTCTAAGCCCCTCCTCTCACAAACACCCTTCAACCAGCCAATCACTTGTGTTTGTCCCGGATCCTTCAGGATCCTATGATTCCCTGCAGCAGGTATTGCTCCCTCAATGGCCTTGCTGGATGCTGGGACTGCCAGCCTCTGATTGACAGTGAGCTCTGGCTGGGTTGGACTTCTGTCCCAAAGTCTTCATTCCACAGGAAGGCCTGGGTGTGCTAGCCTTTTGCTAGCTCTCCAGTCAGCATGTGAGATCCCTGATGTCTCAACACGATTCTGTCCAAGATTTGTTTTATTTAATACCCTCCTCAGACATTTACGTGGCGTATTAGAAAAGCAACATTGAGGAGAGTACAGGCAGAGGGACATTGGAATTCATGTGCATAATTCTCTGAAAGTGGTCAGACAAGTTGAAACAGTTGTTAAGCAGTCTTATAGTGTCCTTAGATTTATAATCGAGTCAGAGAGTATAAAAGCAAGCAAGTGATGCTAGACCTGTACAAATCTTGGCCAGACCGCATTTGGAGTGTTGTGTTCAATTCTTGGCATGTTATTTTAAGGAGAAAATGTAAAAGAGATGTATGAGAATGATACCAGGAATGGAGTTTTTTCATACAAGGAAAGATTAGAGAAAGTAGTCTTATTGTCCTTGGTGAAGAGGTGACCTTATTGACATTTTCAAAATTATGAACAGTTTTGACAGTATAAATTGTTTCCACTTGGGATCACAATCTCAAGATTATCAACAAGAGAGCGAGGAGTGAGAAGGGGTGAAACTTCTTTACTCAGAGAGTTGTTAGGATTTGGAATGTACTGTTAAGGAGAATGGTGAAAGCGAGGTTTCAAAAGAGGGCTGAATATATATTTGGAAGTGTTGAATTTAGAGGACTACAGAGAGGACTACAGGTAAAGAATGGGACTAGCTGGGTCGCTGTTTTGGGAGCTGGTACAGACATGTTTACTAGATACATTTTGCAATATATGGAAAGATCAATTGATAGTTGTAGATGATATTTCATTAAGTTTTCATCAGGAGCACATTGCAATTGAGAAAGAGAGATCAGCGTGTTCACGTTGTAATGCATGAAAGTCCCATGTTCAGCGGATATTGCTATATGCTGACTAACTTTAACCAGGAGCTGTAGAGCTAGGACAGCTTGCAATTTCTTCAAAACATCTTTGTTATCTGTAAGTAATTTGAAGAATGTCTGGGAATGGTTTCAAAGGGCTTCAACTCTGGTCTATGTGATTGAACAACAATTGACTTGGAAACAATACAAACAGAAGGGAAATTAAGAAAGAAGCAGTGAAACTGGCAGGTCCAAATGAGTATTACATACACAATGGAAAGCTACACACAGAGGGACTGGAGGATGAAAGGAAGATGCAGACAAAAGATAAAAGCAAAAACAGAAAGTGGAATATACCAAGTTCCTAGGAAGTGCTATGATACCAGTTGATGATAACACTGGACAAGACAGATCCCAGTGTGAAACCTGGCTTCATAGATCACAAATTTTGCTTTGTAGTTGGTTGGTTAGTCACTGTATATACTTGCACAAAGGCTGTCAATTATCTTTTTAGAAACTGTACACAGTTCATTGTATAAAATTTTATGGAAAAGTCCCATTTAGAAACATATCAATACAAACGACTAAATGGAAAACATAACACGCTTACCATCAATATGCTTTATAGACACTCAACCTCAGTGAAGCATCATTCCTATAAGTCTAATTGAGAAAGTTGCAAGCATTTCCTGTTGATCATTTTCTGTATATTCATCAGATATGATTCTTTCCATTTCTCTCCCCTTGTCCAATTCCTTCCCATTTACATCCCTGATTCCTCTGATACTTTATATCAGTTTCAGTATTTCCAGTTCATGGGTTCCAGCTGCCTTATCTTTACAATTGATACGCAATCCCTTTACACGTCCATCCCCTATCAGGATGGTCTCACGGCTCTGTGCTTCTTCCTGGAACACAGGTCTGAACTCTCACCATCTACCATTACCCTGCTCCACATGGCCATATTTGTCCTCACCGTAAACAATTTCTCTTTTAACTCCTCCCACTTTCTTCAGGTTGAAGGCGTGGCCTTGGGTAACTGCATGAGCCCCAGTTATACCTATCTCTTTGTTGGGTATGTGGATCAATCCTCTTCCAACGTCTACCTGCAACTCTTTCTCTGGTATATCAATCATATAATTGGTGCTGCTTCCCTCTCATGTCTGAAATTTGAAAAGTTTATCAATTTTGCTTCCAATTTCCTTGCCTTCACCTGGTTCATCTGACTCCTCCTTCTCATTTCTCAACATCTCTGTTTCCATTTCTGGGGTTAGGCTGGCCACCAATATCCACTACAAATCCACAAAAACCCACAGTGACTTTGACTATGCAACCTTACACCCTGCTTCCTTTGAAGACTGAATTCTATTGTCCCAGTTCCTCTGGATCTGTTGCATCAGTTCTGATGATGCCAACATCAACAAGGAAGTCTCCAAAATGTCTACTTTCATCCTCAACTGAGGATTTCCAGCACCGTAGTTGACAGGGCCTTCACCCAGGTCCATCCCATCTTCCACATTTCAGCCTTCTCCCCCTTGCACAACAGCAATAGGAAATCCCTTGCGCTCACCAACAATCGCACCAGCATCTACATCCCGAGGATCATTAGCCACTATTTCTGCCACCTCCAGAAAGATGCTACCATTAGGCACATATTCCCCTCCCTCCCTCATCAGCCTTCTGCAGGGACCATTCCCTCGGGACATCCTGGTCCGCTACACCTTCTGTCCCAACACCTCCCCACAGATCCATGGCACCTTCCCCTTCAACGGCAGAAGGTGTAATACCTGCCCATTCATTTCCTCTGTCCTTACAATCCAAAGGCCTAAAAACATATTCCATGTGAAGCAACACTTTACCTGTACTTCTCACAATTTATTCTACTGCATTTGCTGCTGACAGTGTTGGCTCCTCTACATTGGGGAAATAACACAAAGACTGGGTGACTGCTTCACAGAACATCTGTGTTCTGTCTGCAAAAAAGACGCTGAGCTTCCAGTTGCCTCAACACACCTTCCTGCTCCCTGGCCAACCTCTCTATCTCAGGCTTGCTGCAGTGCTCCAGTACACTCAGTGCAAGCTGGGAGAACAACACCTCATTTTCCACTTGCGAATTCTAGTCTTCTGGACTCAATAACGGGTTCAACAAATTTAGGGCTTGAGACACCTTTTCTCATGTCCTTACTCCAACTCCCACACACCAGGCCTTGTTATCACATGGTCTGCTATTGCGTACAACTCATTGTTAGCCACTAATCGTCCACTAATAGCTATTCGTTCTCCCAGGCTGATTGTTATCCACTCCTTTATCTGTCCAACTGTTCTTGTCTCTCTTTGGGCTCAACCTCCATCTTACCATCTACTCCTTACACCCTCCCACCACCCTATCTTCTGTACCAAAAAACGAACGTTTTCATAGCTATCACCAGTTCTGAGGAAGAGTCAGTGAACCTAAAATGTTAATTCTGATTTCTCTCTTCAGATGCTGCATACCTGCTGAGATTTTCCAACAATAGTTGTTTCTGTTTCAAATACTCTGTGCTGTTTCGGTTCCCTGATTTAAAGAATGATGTAAAGGTATTGTAGGTGGTTCAGAGGTGGTTTACTAAATTGATACTTGGAATCCTGGCCTGATGGATTGGGCAGGCAGGGCTCGTTTCCACTGACATTTAGAAGTTTGGCATTTATTGCTCAAGGAAGAGAGTATAAAAGTAGTGAAGTGTTGCTGCAACTGTACAAGCATTTGGGAAATTGCATCTAGACTATAGTGTACAATTTTGGTCATCTTACCTGAGGAGGGATGTAGTTACATTGGAAGCAGTTCAGACAAAGTTCTCTAGATTAATTCCAGAGTCGAGGGACTTCTCTTATGAATAGACATTGAGCAGTTTAACCTTATCCTATCCAGAATTTAGAAGAATAAGAGGAGATGAATTTAGAGAATTAGACAGAGTTAGAATCCAAGGTTATTGTGGTGGATGAGAATGTAAACTTTAAAATATAAGCACTTCAGTCAAGATCCTTCTGGATGGCAGAGCATGTTCGAAGTGGAAAATGATTTGCTTCTGCTTCTATTTTGTACATATGCATGAGTGCAAACTCAGGAAGTTAGTATGCTTGGGAATTACAGTGGCATAGTGGCTCAGTGCTTAGCACTGTTGCCTCACAGCGCCTGGGTTCAATTCCACCCTTGGGGAACTGTCTGTGTGGGTTTCCTCTGGGTGCTCTGGTTTCCTCCCACAGTCCAGAGATGTGCAGGTCAGGTGAATTGACCATGCTAAATTGCCCGTAGTGTTAGGTGCATCAGTCAGAGGGAAAATGGGTCTGGGTGGATTACTCTTTGGAGGGTCAGTGTGGACTCATTCGGCTGAAAGACCTGTTTCCATACTGCAGGGAATCTAATCTAATCAATTTTCTGCAGTGGGGGGTGTGAAGAAACATTGCTTTTGATTTCAGTAGCTGGTGGTATGTTTCTCTTTGGTTTACTAACTCGAAAATTGTAAATTATTGCACTGGCTAACTAAAGCAACAGCTAACTGACTTATTAAATAAGTGATGTTAGACATGGATGTGAATGACTGCATCAATGGGAATTTGTGGAATCCGTTATAGTACAGTTGTATCCACAGTAAGTGTCTGCAGCTTAAACAATTTCAGCTCAAAGATGCTCAGCTGGAGGCTGACAATAAGATCCTTTATCATTCATTAATAGTGTGCATTAATAATCTTATTCTTATACCTCATTGAAATGCAGTTTCTCATTCTTCTCACTCACTGCATAGATACCAGACACGACAGTTCCCAACATGAAAGTCAGAGCAGTAACCTATTGGCTCCAGTTTACCTCTTGCTCAACAACTCAAAGCCAGCAGAATATCAGGTGTCTGTCAGCACATCAGGACATTAGGGTGGCATAGTGGCTCAGTGGCTAGCACTGCTGCCTCACAGTACCAGGGACCTGGGTTCGATTCCAGCCTTGGGGCAACTGTCTGTGTGGAGTTTGCACATTCTCCCCGTGTCTGCGTGGGCTTCCTTTGGGTGTTCCAGTTTCCTCCCACAGTCCAAAGATTGAATTGTCTATGCCAAATTACCGTGAGTGTCCAGGCATGTGCAGACAAAGTGGATTAACCACTGGAAATGAAGGGTTACAGGGATTAGGGAGAGGGGGTGTGTCTGGGTGGAATATTCATTGGAAGGTCATTGTGGACTCAGTGGGCTGAATGGCCTGCGATCACATTGTAGAGTTTCTGTGAATTACCCTTTGTCCAACATGTCTGGTACTGAAAATAAACCATATTTAACGGCTGCAAGTTATCAGGTGCGGAGCTGGGCTGTAAAGATGACAATGGTCGCAGGAATTCCTGTCTCTCAACCTGCATGAATGGGAGAGTGGAATAAGTAGGAAAATATAGGAACATCATGCAGAAGTGATTAGGCAAGTTTGGGAAGTTATTGCGAGAAAATGTGTTGGCGTTTGTGGAGATAAATTTCATTAAATTGATACTTAGCTGATTTGTGTTGAAATTCAGCCCATGGTTCCAAGGTGGCCAAATAGGAAATAAATATTTCAGGGCACATATAATTTCAAAACGTCAAATGGAATGTAGAATGAAGATAGGAAAAGTCGTGCACAAATAAGAATTTTGGTTTTAAAGATCAGAAACTGGAATTAATGTGAATGGTGATTAGAAACATCAAGAGTCAGAAAATGTTGGCAGGAGTTGTATTATAGGCCTCTTAACATGATTTACATTGAACATAAGTGCATTTAACAAGAAATTATTAGAATGCTTAACAAGGGCAAAAACATTAATTTAATATGTGTGAGTGGCTTTAATCTACATATAGACTGTACTAATTAAATAGTAAAAGGCGATTGACAAAGGTTTTCTGGAGCAATATTTAATGGAACCAACTAGTGACAAATCCATTTTGATCAAATATCATGTAATATGGTACGGTTATGTCGTTATCTCATAGTAAAAGATTCATTGGTGTTGTGATCACAACACAACTGACTCAAACAGAATCTTAAATTTAAAAATAAGCCAGATTTGAGTGGAGAGTTGGTGAGGGTTGGTCGGAAAATTGATTCAAAAATATGGCAGCAAAACAACAGTGGGAGCCATTTAAAGAAACTTTTTAAAGTTGTAGATGTATTAAAAAAGATGAAATAAAACATTCACAAAGGGAATTATATCCATGACTTTCTAAGGACTTATGAAGGATGGTGTTAGACTTAAAAAGAGGTTTGTAACATTGCAAAGAATCTGATGATTCGAATGTTTTAGAAAGTAGCATAAGGTTATTCAATAATTAATAAAAATGTGAAAAATAAAATCAGTGTAAACTAGCCAGGAATTAAAAACAGATAGTAAAAGTTTTGACATGTTCTGTTACAAAATGAAATTGTGCGATAGGGATAGACTGTACTCTGAGCCTCAGAATGCTTTCTGACTTGGAGAACCAGAAATTAGCAGCTGGAGATTTATGCTGCAGAGCTTGCATTAAAGGCCTGCAAGAGATATTCAGTTACAAAGTCAAGACTGGTTTACCAGTAAATATGGCACCTACTCATATATGCCTGTGAGGTGATGCAAATTACCAAAAGCCCAAAGGGAAACATCTGTCAAAGGAAAACGTTTGAAAATGAACAAATTGATCTCACTGGAGCTCCATTTTCAAGTATATGAAATGGTTTAACCAAAATGCATCAATTGCCTTACAAGTTTTACTGGCTTTTCCTTCTAGATTGGAGTCATACGATCCAGCGCTCAGTCTGCAGCAACTGTTGGACTTAACCATTTGTCACATAATTGTCAACTGACCACCCCAAACCAGATAGATTCCCAATGAATTTTGATCCCACACCAGGACCCTCTGCACAAACACCAAATCCACTTACGTAGTTTGGGTGTCCGTATGTAAGGAAGGATGCATTTACCTTGGAGGAGATATAGTGAAGGTTGTCTAGATTGGTAACTATAATGAGAATGTTATCCTACAATAAATTGGGTCTTTATTCTTTGCAGTGTAGATGAGTGAAAGGTGATCTCATTGAAACATAAGATTCTAAAGAGGCTTCACAGGGTTGATGGTTTTGCTTAGCACAGTGTCAGGATAACGGAACTGAGATGAGGTGACATTACTTCATTCAAAAAGTTCTGCACCTTTGGAATTATCTACACTAGAGGAATAGAGATTCTTATATGATTGAATATAAAAGAGATAATATCTCAGGCAATCAAACAGTATAGATGGAGTGGGGGAAGGGTAAGTGAGATTGATCTTGAAGATCAGCTGTGCTCATGTTGAATGGCTGAACTAACTCAATAGATAGCGTGGCTTACTCCTGCTCCAATTTCTCGTATTCTTACGTTCGGTTATGTTCTATCGTAACATCCTCATTTTTCTGCCTCTGTCCCTGTTGAAACTTGTTACATCTCTCATGTTAAGTTCTGATGAAAGATCGTTGACCTGAACCAAAGTCGTTTGTTCTTCTCTCCATTATTGCTGTGTATTTTCAGCATTTAACTTTTCATTTAACTTCTATACAAGACCTTTACCAGTGACAGTCAGAAGAGACTTTAAGCATGTTGGTCAATCTGAATTTGAACTAGGTCAGAGAATCATATGCTAAACTACATCAACATGCTATAAAGCCCAGAACCAAATCAGTTCCTTCAGCAATGAAGTAGACCAACAGTAATAATAAAAGGTTAGGGAAATCCCCTTAGATTATGGTCTTCATGAATGCAGGATAAGATGGGTATGATACCTTCAGAGACATGGACCAGTCTGCTTTATTTTTGGTCACAGCTGTATATGATTTAGTAAATATGCTGTACAATCTAAAAATCATAGACATACTGTAATTGGTCTGCAAAAAATGCAAATATTTAAAAAGGAGAAGTAACCAAAGAAGTAACTTATTCAGACATGATTTAAAGGCTTTGTCATGCCCCAGTCTGTGGCTTTATTCATCTATTTACAGAGACGGAATTAATCTTGTGAAAAGCTCTTTATTGTTGGGAATCAATCATCTAAAGTTACAATAAGAGAGAAAGCAAGGGAAGGTGGAAGAATGAATGTAAAGGGAAACGAAGACTAAAAGAGAGAGAACAAAAAGGACAGAGCAAGACAAAGAAAAAAGGAAAGGGAGAGAAAGTGAGAAAGAAAGGTAGAAAGGATAGAAAGAAAGTCAGGAGGGGAGAAAGAAAGGATGAAAGAAAGAAACAAGGAAAGAAAGAAAAAAGGGAGAAAGCAAGGAAAGACAAAATAACATGAATAAAATACTTTTCGTGACCTCAAAAACAGAAAATGCAAAGTGATAAATTTTGTTTGGGAAGAAAGACAATGTGAAGCAAAGGTCAGAATGCTGAAGTGTGCACCATAACTGGGGATCCCATATATGTGTAAATTGGTGAAGATATCGGGACAGGTTGAAACAATGGTTAAAAAGGCATTGGGGATCCTGAGCTCTGTAACTAGAGACACAGAGTACAGGAAAAGGAAGTTATGACGAATTTTATAAAATATTGGTGCAGCCTCGACTTTTGTATTGTGTCCAAATTAAGCTTCTCAAATTCTGAAGGATAGAATTGCTTTAGAGAATGTGCAAAAAAAAACTTATGAAAATGGTACCTAGTAACATTAGTTATAGAGTCATAGAGACGTACAGCATGGAAACAAACCCTTCAGTCCAACCCGTCTACGCCGACCAGATATCCCAACCCAATCTAGTCCCACCTGCCAGCATCTGGCCCATATCCCTCCAAACCCTTCCTATTCATATACCCATCCAAATGACTCTTAAATGTTGCAATTGTACCAGCCTCCACCACTTCCTCTGGCAGCTCGGTCCATACACGTACCACCTTCTGTGTGAAAAAATTGCCCGAGGCCTCTTTTATATCTTTTCCCTCTCATCCTAAACCTATGCCCTCTAGTTCTGGAGTCCCCGACCCCAGGGAAAAGACTTTGTCTATTTATCCTATCCATGCCCCTCATAATTTTGTAAACCTCTATAAGGTCACCCCTCAGCCTCTGACTCTCTTTGTTCAGCAACACTCCCTAGGACCTTACCATGAAGAGTATAAATCCTGCTAAGATTTGTTTTCCCAAAATGCAGCACCTCACATTTATCTGAATTAAATTCATCTGCCACTTCTCAGCCCATTGACCCATCTGATCAAGATCCTGTTGTAATCTGAGGTAACCCTCTTCACTGTCCACTACACCTTCAATTTTGGTGTCATCAGCAAACTTACTAACCATACCTCTTATGTTCGCATCCAATCATTTATATAAATGACAAAAAGTAGAGGACCCAGCACTGATCCTTGTGGCACTCCACTGGTCACAGGCTTCCAGTCTGAAAAACAACCCTCCACCACCACCCTCTGTCTCCTACCTTTGAGTCAGTTCTGTATCCACATGGCTAGTTCTCCCTGCATTCCATGAGATCTAACCTTGCTAACCAGTCTCCCGGGGGAACCTTGTGAACTCCATTACTTAAATCCATATAGATCACGTCCACCGCTCTGCCCTCATCAATCCTTTTTGTTACTTCTTCAAAAAACTCAATCAAATTTGTGAGACATGATTTCCCATGCACAAAGTCATGTTGACTATCCCTAATCAATCCTTGCCTTTCCAAATACATGTACATCCTGTCCCTCAGGTTTCCCTCCAACAACTTGCCCACCACCGACGTCAGGCTCACTGGTCTGTAGTTCCCTGGCTTGTCCCTATCACCCTTCTTAAACAGTGGCAACACATTAGCCAACCTCCAGTCTTCTGGCACCTCACCTGTGATTATTGATGATACAAATATCTCAGCAAGAGGCCCAACAATCACTTCTCTAACTTCCCATAGAGTTCTAATGTACACCTGATCAGGTCCTGCGGATTTATCCACCTTTATGCGTTTCAAGACATCCAGCACTTCCTCCTCTGTAATATGGACATTTTTCAAGGTGTCACCATCTATTTCTCTACAGTCTATATCTTCCATATCCTTTTCCACAGTAAATACTGATACAAAATACTCATGTAGTATCTCCCCCATTTTCTGCAGCTCCACACAAAAATGCCTTGCTGATCTTTGATATTCCAAAATACTTTCAGTCAATGAAGCACATTTTAATTGTAGTCACTATTGTGATGTAAGATAGTCATCATGCAATTTGTATTCAGCAAGGCCCCACAAATAGAATTGAAGTAATGGCCAGATAATTTATTTCAGTGAACTGTTAGAATGATAAAACTGGTCAAGACACATGGCTGAACTCCCCTGTCAATCTTCATAAATTGCTGTAGGATTATTCACATCCACCTAGGAGGAAGATGGATTCTCGGTTTAATGTTCCGTACGAAAGATGACATCTTTCACTCTAATACACTCCTTCAGTATTGTATTGAACTGTCCACCTGCTTTCATACTCAGGTGTCTGAAATGATGTTGCAGCCCACAACCTAATTACTCAAAGACAAGTTTGCTATCACTGAATCAAGCTTATTTCCAACACATTGCAATTTTGCAAATGCAGACATCAGAATACCCAAATGAATATAATGTATTCAATCAGAGAAATTGCTTCAGTTGCAGTCAGTCTTGAATAATATTTAACTCCCAAATATTACACAGCCAATTATACCTACTGAAGTTCCTGTTTAAAAGCTACATTTAAACATTTTATTAATTTATTTAAACTGACTGCGAGGACAAGCAATTTAGAAGCATAAGCACACTAGGTTGTAATTCTCAGAAGTATCAATTCAGTTTATTTGTTTCAGCCTTAGATTTGCATGCAGAACAGTACATAGATCTAATTAGTGAGTTCTGTTACTGTAATTTAACCAATCTTTGTGTTTCTTACAGCTTTCAGCCACTTTGTCCAACTGATTTTAACAAGTCTAACCCTCTGCAGCACCTCCCTCCCACCCACCCACACATACCAATTCAATGAATGTGAATCTCATTGTCTTCATTTCCGATTTTTAAATGAACTCAGTGTTTGAAAGTAATGAAGTTGCACACCAGGAAAAATATTTGTGCCACTTGGAAAATACTGACAGATTGTTTGAAAAGCTGACCTTCACCGGGAACCGCTAGTATTTGGTACTTACTTCCATGGATAATACAGCAAAGGCAGAGTACAGATTGTAGGTTTGGAACTACTTTTGATAAAGTATTTTGATGAATTATTGCCTTGTATCAGATTACCACTGTGAATTGATCACGAAAGGAGTAAATGTTGAAAGTGGAGAATGGGATTCCAGTCAACAGTCTATTTTATCCTGGATGATGTTGAGTTTCTTGAGTGGTGTTGGAGCTGCACCCATTCAGGCAAGTGAAGAATATTCCAGCTCTCTCCTACCATAAGAACAAAAGAACATTGGACCTGGTCTGGATGTTGCTCTGGTCTTGTTGTGTCTGAACAAGGACGGATTCAGTATCTGAGGAGTCATGAATGGTGTTGAAAATTGTGCGACCATCGCAAACATCTGAACTCCTAACCTGATTATGGAGGTAATGTCTTTGATGAAGCAGTTGAAGATGATTGGCTCAGCAGTAATGTTCTAAGGCTCAATTAACTGACCTCCAACAACCACAATCATCTTCCTTTGTGCCAGCTATGTCTGATTCCTATTGACTCCAATTTTACTGAGGTTCCTTGACATCATACATTGATTACTCTTGTTTGGATGTCAACACATTTCATTCTCACCTCAACTTTGGCTTGTTTGTCGATGATTAGACCCAGGCTGGAATGAGGTTTGAAGCTGAGTGGTCCTGGTGGAACCCAATCTGGGCGTCAGTGAGCAGGTTATTGCTGACAAGGTGCTGCTTGATAGCACTGTTGATGACACCTTCCATTTCTTTACTGATAATTTCTTTACTTCCCTACTGGAGTAGCCTAATGGAATTGGGCTTGATTTGCCGTGCAGGAAATGTCATCAGTTTTTAAAATTCATCTACAAAGATTCTCTCTCTGAGAGCCTCATGCATGATATTTACTCCTGAAACCTTTATTCACCTGTCTAACTTATTCTGTTTAACCATTTCAAACTCCATATTGGCTGGCTGGTTTCATTAAAATTTGAAACTTTTACCTGTATGCTTCAGTGCGGCATTACTTTGTTTTAATAATGCCAAAAGCATAAATTTCAAGTCCTTGACCTATCAATTGACTTTGCATGGACAGTATCCAGATTTCCTTCAGCAAAATCATTGTCTCATAGATGTTTACAGCACAGAAGGAGTTCATTTGGCCCATTGTACCAACACTATTCAACAAAGATCTGACAACACATTTTCCAGCTCTTGGCCCATAGCCCTGAAAGGGCTCATTTACTTTGCTATTTTCTCAAATTACATTCAGAATGCCTCGATAGCATTTTTTTTCTTAAATGTTGTTAGGGCCTGTACAAATGAAAATATTTCCTTCCTGGACTACAAATTATGACTCAAATTTTCCCCATTACAGCCTTATTCAATATCTGATGTCCCTTTTTTTTAAAATACATCATTTTAAGCATTTTTTTTCCTGTTTTAGTATATAAAAAACGTTGATATCCCTTTGTTAAAAGTACATTGACAGCGTCTAATGAACATATTCAGTGACTGACCACCATAGTAACTAAATTGCTGAAACAAAAACTACTAGTTAATCAAACTCTGTGATCTGACTTGTCCAGTATTATCATCATTTGAAGAACACATTATCCCCCAACATTATCCCAGTTCCAAGCCTCCAACATGGCATCGCCCTCTGGACCCGTCCATCACTGCCCACTCTGGCCTACCACCTTCTCCCTCACCTTCATCCACCTATCGCTTTCCCAGCTACCTCCCCCAAACCCCATCCCCCTCCCATTTATCTCTCAGCCCCGACCCACAAGCCTCATTCCTGATTCAACCCTGCAAAACTCACTTTCTCCCAGTATTATCATCAGCTCAGATCATGAAATGAAGCACTACATGGATGCAATCAATGATGTCCTGGACCTAAGGCCAGCTTGTCGTCCTCTGGGCTTGAATGGCCACATTTGTTTCAAACCTGATGGGCTGGAGAGCAATCCAGTGCAAGTTATCCATGACGCCAGTAGTTTATGGCAATGTTTAAATACAATTCTGAAAAATCTTATCAAAAAGATGAAAAATAATTCAGTTCTTTTACTTTACAATATCATTTACAGTCACTCAATGCCAGTGAAGTGTAATTCTTGTTATTCACACGAACATTTCTTGCTCAACTAAAGTATGGTATTCTTTCAGCAAATTTCTGCATATTCACTAAATGTGATCTGTCAATGTTCATCTCTCCCTGATCAAACAGGCACATCCTAACTCATTACATTTTCCCTTTAATATGGACAACAATGAGGCTAGAAACAATGTGCAAGATCTGTGCTCGGCCTCATTTGTGCACATTTTCCATTCTTACACCCACTTTGTGAGAGGGAGTTGAATCAGTGATGTTGAAATTTTGTTCATTTTAAGGTTGAACTTTTAACTATATTTCCTTATTTTTCTATTTTGTATGTAAGATTTTGTACCTAAGTACCTTTGTACCTAAGATTGTGACAGGAATGGCAACACTGTACACTTTTCACTGTACTCCTATATCACTGTACTTGAGTACATGTGAGAACAAAATCTAATTCTAATTCTATCTGAAAGCAAAGGTTCACTCTATCAATCAGCTTGTTGAAGGCATGCACTGCCATTCATGGCCAAGAGGTGTACAATGGACAAGTTACACAGCACAGTGGCCTGCCAAGAGAAGCTGCATAATGCACAATCTTGCTCAAATTAACCGTTGCCTTAGAGGATGTCCAAGCATTTTATGACAATTTAGCAGTCTGAGCAAAGAATGATATGTTGAAGGGTAACTGGTGATTGAAGAGTCTAAAGGAAGAGCCTCAGGATTGCTCCCAACCTATTGCCTATCATGAGAGACTTCACTGCATGGCACGCAAGTGTCAGATACTGACGGCGGCGTTTAAAGCTACCTCACCTTCACAACATGCAATGTTCATACCCGATCTCTTACATTGCTGCTTTTTCCCTCTGTCAATAAGACCTGTCAATGTGTAAATACTTAACAGAACAGTGGAAGTACAAAAATATATCAAGTATACAATCATATGGAGAACAATGACTTGGAGGAGCCTGTGCTGGACTGTCACACAACATGAGGTTGTAGTCCAACAGGTTTATTTGGAAGTACTAGCTCCTTCATCAGGTGGTTGTGGAGGTTAAGGTCATGCTCACAGAATTTATAGCCAAAGGATTCCAGAGCCATGGAGATATGTCGTGATCTGTAATTATTTTGGGACCCTTCTTGCTCTAGGCAAGGGTCCTTCCCGATGACACAGTTAAGTGATGATGACCAGGGACATTTATAATCTGCATGCACTGTGTTTCCCAGCACTGTAGAAAATGACAGCTTGGCCTGTAAATGCAGGATTCAATCATTCTCCTCCACTTTCACAGGGGATCATTATGTACTGTTTCACTCTTTCAAAACGGTGTGGGTTTTGGGTCTGGTTACTTTTCGTCAGCACTTGTTGATGACTTCCCTGATGAAAAGTCATTGGACTCATCATAGAATCCCTACAGTGTGGAAGTAGATCATTCAGCCCATCAAGTCCATACTGATCCTCCAAAGAGCATCCCACCCAGACCCAACCCCATCTCAGTAACACCACATTTCCCAGTGGCTAACCCACCCAGCCTGCACATCCCTGGACATTATGGGCAATCTAGCATGGCCAATCCACCTAACCTGCATATTGTAGACTGTGGGAGGAAACTGAGTACCGAGGGGAAACTCATGCAGGTATGGGGAGAATGTGCAAACTCCACACAGTCAGTTGCCCAAGAGTGGAATCAAACCCGGATCTCTAGTGCTGTGTGGTAGCAGTGATCACAGCTCAGCCATTGTGCCTCTGCTTTCTTTCCATGGGTGCTGCCAGATCTGCTGAGTTTCACCAGCAATATCTGCTTTTGTTTCAATTCTCCAGCAGCCACATTCCTTTACAAAATAAAAACCAAATCAACTGTAGATGCTGTAAATCAAAAGCAACAACGGAGATTGCTAGAAAATCTCAGCAGGCTCAGCAACATCTGCGGAGAGAAATCAGAATTAATATTCTGAGGAAGGTTCACTTGACCTGAAATGTTAACTTTGATTTATCTCCACAAGATGTTGCTGGATCTGCTGAGCTTTTCCAGCAATTTCTGTTGTTGTCCCACGGTTCTTTATTTTACATAAGTATTTAGATGAGTACTCGTGATGCCAAGGCAAACTACAGTATGGACTAAGTATTGGAAAATGGGTTTAGAATAATTGGTTGGTTGTTTTCGACCAACATGGATGCAATGGGGCAAAGGGTCTTCTTTCTGAGTTGTAGACCTCCATAACTTTGTGTTCCACAGTGTTGACTCTAATGTTAGCTAGGAAATATATTTCAGAAATGCAAAGCATATTTGACACTTTTAAATAAGCATCTGATTACTTTTGATTAGCTGACATGAAAACATTACATAGAACATAGATAGAACATAGAACAATACAGCACAGAACAGGCCCTTCGGCCCACGATGTTGTGCCGAACATTTGTCCTAGCTTAAGCACCCATCCATGTACCTATCCAATTGCCACTTAAAGTTCGCCAATGATTCTGACTCAACCACTCCCACAGGCAGCGCATTCCATGCCCCCACCACTCTCTAGGTAAAGAACCCACCCCTGACATCTCCCCAAACCCTTCCACCCTTCACCTTAAATTTATGTCCCCTTGTAACACTCTGTTGTACCCAGGGAAAAAGTTTCTGATTGTCTACTCTATCTATTGCCCTGATCATCTTATACACCTCTATCAAGTCACCCCTCATCCTTCGACGTTCCAATGAGAAAAGGCCTAGCACTCTCAACCTATCCTCGTACGACCTATTCTCCATTCCAGGCAACATCCTGGTAAATCTTCTCTGCACCCTCCCCAAAGCTTCCACATCTTTCCTAAAGTGAGGCGACCAGAACTGCACACAGTACTCCAAATATGGCCTAACCAAAGTCCTGTACAGCTGCAACATCACTTCACGACTCTTGAATTCAATCCATCTGCTAATGAACGCTAATACACCATAGGCCTTCTTACAAGCTCTACCCACCTGAGTGACAACTTTCAAAGATCCCTCTGCTCCTCCACCTTACTAAGAACCATACCATTAACCCCGGTGAAGACGAAAAGATCATGTATTCCGCATTCTTATTTGTCCTTCCAAAATGCACAACCTCACACTTGACAGGGTTGAACTCCATCTGCCACTCCTCAGCCCAGCTCTGCATCATATCTAAGTCCCTTTGCAGCCGACAACACCCTCCTCACTATCCACAACTCCACCAATCTTCATATCATCTGCAAATTTACTGACCCACCCTCCGACTACCTCATTCAAGTCATTAATAAAAATTACGAACAGCAGAGGACCCAGAACTGATCCCTGCGGAACTCCACTTGTAACTGGGCACCAGGCTGAATATTTACCATCTACCACCACTCTCTGCCTTCGACCGGTTAGCCAGTTTTCTATCCAATTGGCCAAATTTCCCTCTATCCCATGCCTCCTGACTTTCCGCATAAGCATACCATGGGGAACCTTATCAAATGCCTGACGAAAATCCATGTATACTGCTCTACCCTCATCCACATGCTTGGTCACCACCTC
>NC_057744.1:35859880-35880809 GCF_004010195.1 Chiloscyllium plagiosum | reverse complement strand
GACCCTGGCACCCGGGAGGCAACAAACCATCCGAGAGTCTCGCCCATGCCCACAGAACTGCCTGTCCGTCCCTCTAACTAAAGAGTCTCCTATAACTAGCGCTCTCATTCCCTCCCCCTTTCCCTTCTGAGCCTCAGAGCCGGACCTCGTGCCAGAGACCCGGTCACTGTAGCTTACCCCTGCTAGGCCGTCCCCCCCAACAGTATCCAAAGCGGTATACTTATTGTTGAGGGGAACGACCACAGGGGATCCCTGCGCTGCCTGCTTCTTCCCCTTCCCACCTCTAACTGTTACCCAGCTACCTCTGTTCTCTGGCGTAACTATGTCCCTGTAGCTTCTATCTATCACCCTCTCAGCTTCTCGAATAATCCTCAGTTCATCCAACTCCAGTTCCAGTTCCCTAACTCGTTCTGTGAGGAGCAGGATCTGACTGCATTTCCTGCAGATGTAGTTGGCAGGAGTATCGGTGGTCACTCCTACCTCAAACATCCTGCAGGAGGAACATTCCACTGCCTAAGCTGCCATTACTCTACACTTCGTCTCCAAAACAAGAACACTGAGTAGCTTACCTGTGGACTTTAAAGTTAGGTTAGAGGAGGAGGATGGGAGGGAGGGAGGCGCTACTATGTAGGGCCTGGGGTCTAGAACACACCCACTCAAATATCAATCACTTACCTTCCCGACTAGCTCTGCGCTCCAACTTCACTTCCGCCCAGCTCGCGCCGCTCTCTGCTGTGAAAAGACCGTTGGCGTCGAGGTAAGTTCTTAAATATCAATTAGTGTGAACCATGTAATGATCATGATTACTTGAGGCCATAACTTGCAATCTTCATTACAGAACATAGAACATAGAACATTACAGCGCAGTACAGGCCCTTCGGCCCTCGATGCTGTGTCAACCTGTGGAACCAATGTGAAGCCTATCTATCCTACACTATTCCTTTTTCATCCAGATGTTTATCCAATTACCATTTAAATGCCCTGAAACTTAACAAGTTTACAACTGTTGCAGGCAGTGCATTCTACGCCCCTATTACTCTCCGAGTAAAGAAACTACCTCTGACATCTGTTGTACCTGTATCACCCATCAATTTAAAGTTACATTCCCTCATGCTAGCCATCACCATCCGAGAAAACTGGCTCTCACTACTCAACCTATCTAACCCTCTGAATATCTTAAATATCTCAATTGAGTCACCTCTCAATCTTCTTCTCTCCAACAAAAACTGCCTCAAGCTTCTCAGCCTTTCCTCATAAGACTTTTCCTCCATACCAGGCAACATCATAGTAAATCTCCTCTGAACCCTTTCCAAAGCTTCCATATTCTTTCTGTAGTGTGATGACCAGAACTATATGCAATACTCCAAGTTTGGCCGCACCAGAGTTTTGTATAGCTGCAGCATGATCTTGTGCCTCCAAAATTCAATCCCTCGACCAATAAAAGCTAACACACCATATCCTTCTTAATAGCACTATCAACCTGGGTGGTAACTTTCATGGATCTATATACATAGACAGCAAGATCTCTCTGCTCTTCTACACTACCAAGTATCTTACCATTAGCCCAGTACTCTGCATTCCTGTTTCTCCTTCCAAAATGAAGCACCTCACACTTTTCTGCATTAAACTCCATCTTCCACCTCTCAGCCCAGCTCTGCAGCTTATCTATGTCCCTCTGTAATCTGCAACATCCTTCAGTACTATCCAAACTCTATCGACCTTAGTGTCATCCGCAAATGAACTAAGCCATCGTTCTACACTCTCATCTAGGCCATTTATAAAAATAACAAACAGCAGTGACCCCAAAACAGATCCACCACAAGTAACTGAACTCTAGGATGAACATTTCCCATAAACTGCCACCCTCTGTCTTCTTTCAGCTAGCCAATTTCTCATCCAAAACACTAAATCACCCTCAATCCCATGCCTCCGTATTTTGTGCGATAGCCTACAGTGGGGAAACTTATCAAATGCCTTACTGAAATGCATATACACCAAATTAACCGCTTTACCCTCATCCACCTGTTTGGTCACCATCTCAAAGAACTCAATAAGGTTTGTGAGGCACAAGCTACCCTTCACAAAACCATGTTGACTATCCCTAATCAACTTATTCCTCTCAAGATGATTATAAACCTTATCTCTTGTGACCTTTTCCAATACTTTACCCACAACCGAAGTAAGGCTCACTAGTCTATAATTTCCAGGGTTGACTCTACTCCCCTTTTTGAACAAGGGCCAACATTTGCTATCCTCCAGTCTTCTGGCATTATTCCTGTAGACAATGACAACATAAAAATCAAAGCCAAAGGCTAAACAATCTTCGCCCTGGCTCCTCAGAGAATCATAGGATAAATTCCATCCAGCCCAGGGGACTTATCTATTTTCACACTTTCCAGAATTGCTAACACCTCCTTCTTGTGAGCCTAAATCTCGTCTAGTCTAGTAGCCTATATCTCAGTATTCTCTTCGACAACATTGTATTTTTCCAGTGTGAATACGAGGAAATATATTGAGTTAGTGCTTCCCCTATCTCCAATGACTCCACGCACAACTTCCCACTACTATCCTTGATTGGCCCTAATCAACATCAACATCAACCTGGCCAAGGAAACATTGACTACACAATTAGAAGACCCGAAAACACATACACCAAACACCACTGACTTCATCAGCAAGGACAATATTGTCAAGCTAGTGGACTTATGCCTTACCACACACTTCACTTTCAACAACAAAACTTACAGATAAACCAACGGAGCACCCATGGGATCTCCGATATCAGGTTCATAGCAGAGGCAGTAATGCAGAGACTCGAACAAACTGCCCTGCCAACCATCCAACTTTGGGTCTGCTACATGGATGACATCTTTGTCATCACTAAATGCAACAAAAACCTTCAAGACAACCAATAATACCCATACTCGAATAAAATTCTCGAAAGAGAAGGAAAACAACAACAAACTGCCATTCCTAGATGTCGCAGTTGAGTGAATAGCCAATGGGGAACTTCAAGCTAGCGTCTACCGGAAAACAACACATACGGACCAAATATTGAACTACAGAAGAAATCATGCCAACATCCACAAATGAAGCTGCATTAGAACATTATTTCAATGAGCCACCACACACTGCAGCACATAGGAACTATGCAGAGCAGAGAAAAATCAGCTACACAACATATTCAAAAAGACCGGGTACCCAATGAACACAGTCCACTGATTTCTCAGCAACAAACTCAAATAAGCAGACAAGACATGTCCAGAAACCCTAGCCACTTTCCCCTACATCAAAGACATCTCAGAAATGACTGCCAGACTAGTCAGACCCCTTGGCATCATGGTAGCCCATAAGCCCACCAACACACTAAAACAGCAGCTAATGAACTTGAAAGAGCTTATACAGACAACAAGCAAAACTTATGCCATTTACAAAATACCTTGCAAGAACTGTAACAAACACTACATTGGACAAACAGGTAGAAAACTAGCCCCCAGGATACATGAACATCAAATAGCCACAAAATGACATGATCCTCTCTTACTAGTATTCTTACAGATGGATGAGGAAGGACACCACTTCGACATGGGACAACACATCCATTCTCGTCTAGATTAGAGTGGTGCTGGAAAAGCACAGCGGGTCAGGCAGCATCCGAGGAGCAGGAAAACTGACACTATAAAGAATGAAAAAGAACTAACTACCTTACTAATCCGGAGACCAGAACATTTTCTTTTGGTCAGAGGAGGAGGTTGGGTGGACGACACTACCCAAGTATTGTTTCGGGTAATGCAACCACATAAATATATTACTTCACTTACTCCTGCTCAGCAAGCACTCCGCCTATTCACGAGGTAAGTTTTTAAATCAATGACTCACCTTCCCGTCAGTCCCCTGATTGATGCTCCCACTCTTCCTGCCGCTGAAACAAACAATCTTATCGTCAGAATATTTATATTGCAAGTCCAGGGTATTGGTCATGAGGGATTCAGTATTGAATGTCAAGGGGTGGTGGCTAGATTATCTGTTATTGGATATGGTCATTGACTGGCATTTGTCTGACTGAATGTTACTTGCCGCTCATCAAGCCTGGATATTGTCAAGGTCCTGTTGCATTTCAACATAGACTGCTTCAATATCTGAGGAGTAATAATCATTGGCGCTGAACATTGGTCACTGATGACATGCACATGCTCACTTCTGACCTTACGAAGAAGGAAAAGTCATTGATGAAGCAGCTGAAGATGGTTGGGCCAAGGACACTGCCCTGGAGAAGTCTGCAGAGATGTCCTGGAGCTGAGATGACTGACCTCCAACAGAGACAGCCATCTTCCTATGTGCCACTTTGAACCATTGTTGTAATGAAGTCAAATGAACAAAGGAACAGACGGAATCTGTAATTCTACTGATGACACTAACACACAGGATGGTACATGAAATTCTAATGTTTGCACAAATACACATTTACTAAGGCACTCAAAATGTTATTGATTGTATGGACAGCAGATGTGGACTGAATGTGCAATGCTACACGTGGCAGTAATACCGAGGAATGAGAAGGAATTTGCAATGTTACCAGTAATATGAGCAGACAGTAACCAGAGTGGATCTGCAAAGTTAGTGACATCAATAGCAAACAGAAAGCAGAAGGAATCCTGCTATGTTACAGATAGTGATGAAATTCAAGCCATTCCTGCAATTGTATTTGGTAACACAAAATGACAAGGGAAAATTTTAAATATAACTGATGGCACAAATACACACCCACTAGAGGGAGCTTTGCAATACTACTGCCAAGCTAATACAAAGGGAACTGAGAACACGGAACTGATGGCACTTAAGCAGAGGAACAAGATAGAAACTATAATGTTACAGATGGCAATTTAACACTAAGTGTTTATGGTTCAGACCAAACCCCCTCAAAGTATATTTAGACGATAGCTTAGACCCTGACCTTTTCTTATTTTAAAGGTAAGTGTAGGATGTTGTGTTCCAGATACAATTTGATTGGTCAAACTACTTGGCTTTAAGCAAAATGCACTTTATTTTTAGACTACAATTAAAACACAGACAAACAATATATAAAAGAAAAGAATTGGCTCTATCTAAATGCTCAACAAAATTAAATATATATTAGGTACTACTATTTAACTTTCCAATATAGTGATATCCCATAAATATATCCTTGTCAAAAGCAGCTTCAGTAAAATAGAATGACTCAAATGTAATTCTAGCAGCAGGAAAAGAACCCCAGTTTTTACCTGTAAAAGAGAGAGGAAAAACAGCTTCCACATTCACCTTCAAGACTGTAAGCAATTGCTAGAAGCAAAAACTACAAATCCTTGTTCTGTAGGATATTGACCACACCCATTCAGGCTGCTTCTATTGGTCCAACTTTAAAAGGCCTCACAAGCTGCTTACTTTATTGGTTTTGAGCAGACCACTTTTTACCTCTGGCTCAACCTTTCTTCACAAAAAAAGGACAAGATACACCTCTTAAAGCCATTGTATCATCACAAAAGGACCAGAAGAATTCAAAAATTGGAACCCCTACAGTGTGGAAACAGGCTATTTGGCCCAAAAGCCCATACCAACCATCCAAAGAGTAACCCATCTGAACCCATCCCTTATACACTCTGCATTTCCCCTGACTAATTCACCAAACCTACACATCCCTGAATACAATGGGCAATTTAACATGGCCAATTCACCTAACCTGCACATCTTTGGACTCGGGAGTGTGGTGCTGGAAAAGCATAGCAGGTTAGGCAGCATCTGAGGAGTAGGAGAATCGACATTTCAGGCATAAGTCCTTCATCAGTACACATCACAACCTCAACTCTGATCTCCAGTGTCTGCAGTCCTCACTTTTTCCTGCATCTTTGGACTGTGGGAGGAAACCAGAGCTCCCACAGGAAACCTATGCAGACACATGGAGAATGTGCAAACCCCACACAGGCAGTTGCCCATGGCTGGAATCAAACTCAGATCCCTGGTGCTGTGAGGGAGCAGGGCTAACCACTGAGCTACTATGCGATGTTACCAATGGCAATAACTATGAAAAGCAAGACATAAACTTAAAAGTTGCCATTACAACAAAGACACAGAGCTGAATCTTATTTTTTTTAGTCACCAGACAGAGCGATGCCATATTGTTTAATGTATCAAAGCACAGGAAGTTAAAGGAATCTGCAGTTATTGATGAAATCAACATACTTGAATCAGAGGGAATCTTGCAAAGTTGTTTAGAACACAAACAATGTTGAACCTGATAAATATGCAATGATGCTGATGGCACTAATATCAATCAACCAGAGGGAATCTGTAATTATATTAATGGCACTACCACACAAAACCAGAGAGTACTGGAGAGATGTATTGCTCAATACAACCCACCAGGCATCAGGTTGTGAGATTCAGACACCTGGCATCATATTGTACGTTCTGGTTTCAAAAGCTGGACTATGCTAATAAATCAAGGACCAGGATGAAACCATTTAACCAATTGCCATGCGTAGCCCAGCAGGAGGACATAAGAAGGAAATGTGCACATATTTACCTGTTATTGTAAATGGTAGCCTAAACTGTTAAATAAATTTGTATGAGATTACAAAGTAAACTTAATCCACATTATTAAATCTGTGATACTTATCAATAATACAAGAAACATGACACACACTGGCACTGAATTTCATATGTCATGTTATACATCCAAGTGATCAGCAGATCATCTTTTGGATCTGCCTGTCAGTGGAGAATACCACTTGTGTTGTTAATGAATAGATCTAGATTTTTGATTTTAGGTTTTATTGTCACATGTACTCAAGCACAGAAGTGCAGGAGTACAATGAAAAGTGGATAATGTCCCAACACATGGCACTATCTTAGGTACCAAGGTACTAACAAGAGTTTAGACACAAAAAGTTTAGCTTAAGTACTAAGAGAAGCAAGAGTTAATAAGTTAAGCATTAATTCATAGAATAGTACAAAAATAAGGAAATCGGTAAAAGTTTACACTAAAGCCTTTGTATTTTAAACGAGGAAAATAAAATAAGTTAGAAGTTCAACAGTTTTTGATAAGTCGTCTGCTTATCTCACTCTGCTTTTGGTTCTGGACGCCACCACCATCAATGTTGCTGAAACCACCTGATCTTCCCTGCAGCCTCGGGAACATGCTCAGGCAGGATCTGCTTGCATGCCGAGTCAAGACACCACCATCAACTGCCAAGAGAACAGCCAACATACTGCCAAGAGAACAGCTAATATACTGCCAAGAGACCGTGCTGAGAGCCGCCAAGGGAGGATCAACCATGTGCCGCTGAGAGACCAGGCCAGGACCCAGCACTAGCCACCAGGAGAACTGGCTGAGACACACAATAAGACCAAAGTGGGCGAAAAAAAGAGAAGAAAACAGAAGGAACAAAGGAGATCCAGTTGGAGCATCCTACTCCACGTAGTAATGTTAAGTTAAATGGTAATGTTAAATAGTAGCAATGTTAACAACAAATGCAACTGCTGCTCAAACTTTTGAGGTACTTAACCTTTCCAGAGTAATATAAGGTAAAGTGGGCAGGAAATGATGTCACATTCGTGCATTTGTGTGATATACAGTAATTAATAAACTGATCAGAGTCATCATGCATAGATCAAAACAAACTGCATTTCCATTCAACTGTTCAGAACAGACAAAACTATTATTTTCAACAAACCCATGTTTGTAAATTTCCGAAAATAGCAACAAGCTCAAACAAGCAGACAAAACACGTCCAGAAACCCTAGCCACTCTCCTCTACATTCAAGACTTCTCGGAAATGACTGCCAGACTACTCAGACCCATTGGCACGATGGTAGCCCACAAGCCCACCAACACATTAAAGCAGCAGCTAATGAACCTGAAAGACCCTATGCAAACAACAAGCAAAACTAATGTCATTTACAAAGTACCTGCAAGAACTGTAACAAACACTACATTGGACAAACAGATAGAAAACTATCCCCCAGAATACACGAACATCAACTAGCCACAAAATAACATGACCCTCTCTCACTAATATCCTTACATACTGATGAGGAAGGACATCACTTCGACTGGGCCAACACATCCATCCTTGGACAAGCCAAACAGAATCACGCACGAGAATTCCTAGAAGCATGGCATTCTAACCGGAACTCTATCAACAAACACTTTGACTTGAACCTGATTTGCCACCCTCTGAGAAAAAGAACAGGAAATGGCATCACCACAGGAAAAGATGTCACCAACCCAAATAAACCCAAACATATAAATAGAAAGCAGGAATCATCAGCAATGCTTTTTCCAGAAGCTCACTGAAGATATTACCTAGTATGGTAATGAAACATCCGAAAATGAACCTTCCAGCTCAACGAGCAAACCTACATCCAATACTTCATATATAGGACCTGGTCCACTGCAGACAAAAGTAATTTAAGCAGGGAATGTGCATTTTCAAATCAACAAAGGCATGGATGTTACTGTATACTGGTGCATTTGCATGTCATATTTGAACAGAGTCAAAAGCTTTTTAAACTTTAACAGAAGTTTGCTGTAACTGTTATGATGTGCATTCTCCATGGCAACCCCTCAATCACTCAGGTCTACTTTATGACCAATCAGCACCCTGCTTCTCATGAATAGAATTTGTTGTTTATTTTGAAATTTGGCTTTCTTGCATCTATCTTGATAAGTGCACAATGAAAAACATTGACAATGTGGCTTCTTTTCAGGCAATGCTCAAATTCTGTATTACCACGCAACTACAAAACAAAAGTGCCAGATGCAATACCCAATGTCCATGACAGCATTAATACACGGGAACTTTAGGATATCCTGTAATGTTACTGATGGGTGTTAAAACACAGAACAGAAGAGAATGATGCATTATTATTGATGGCAATTAAGTTCAAACAATCAGAGGGAATCCTGCAATGTTACTGATTAAGACATCAGAGATCAACAAGAGACAAGGCTCTATGTTTGAGATGACACAAACACACAGCCACCAGAGGGAGCCCCACAATTCTTTTTGTACTGATGCAAGATCCAAGTTAAAAATCACACAACACCAGGTTATAGTCCAACAGGTTTATTTGAAAGCACTAATTTTAGGAGCACTGCTCCTTCATCAGGTGGTTGTGAAGTAGCTAATGCTTCCAAATAAACCTGTTGGATTATAACCTGATGTTGTGTAATTTCTTTTAGCTTTGTACACCCCAGTCCAATACCGGCATCTCCAAATCGTGAAGATTCAAGTAGAATTTGAAAATCTACTGATGGCACCAAATAGTGCCCAGAATTAATCTAAACTGTTACTGATGGCTTCAACAGAGGAATCAGAGAGAATCAGAATCTGAAGTGCTGCTGCTGGTACTAACACAGAATTGCAAAAATAATTGAAGTATTTGTAATAGCACTAAAAGATGGAAATAGCAGTGAAATTGTACCTGATTTCAGTAATGCATGTTAATCAGAAGCTAACAAAACTGCCACCAAAAGGCACCAATTTCAATCTGAAATTCTAATAATAGTTGCCGCGAACATTCTGAAATGTTACTAATTACAAGAACATGCAATGCTAAAAGGAATAAGCAATGCATGTCAGAGATCACATTTACATGCGGGGATCAGAACATATTCTGCAGTGTTACTGGTAAAAGTTTTACAGTTATCAGGACACGTGGGAATCCACAATCTTATTCTTGATACTTGTAGAACCGGGGAAATCTGAAATGTTATTGACAGTGATAGCATACACAAAACAGAGAAAATCCAACAATCTTCCTCTTAGCAATCACGTTTGAGGGGGAGGTCTGAGATCCTGTGATGTTACTGGTAAAGCCATCACAAAGTAACAGGAGATTCTGTTAAACATTAGCACTGGGATGAGCACACAGCCACCAGAGGAAGCCTGCAATGTTGCTGATAAAAGGAACAGGCAGAGAAAGTCTGACAATGTTACTGATGGCACACACAAACTGGGTAGAGAGCATATCTTGCCATGTTACTTATAAGTAACACAGAGATCAGAAAGTATATCCACATTACTGAAATTATACCAATGCTACTGATGTATTCAGAGGAATTTTAGCATATTGTTGAATAGAATTAAGCAGAGTATACAACACAGAAACAGGCCATTTGTCCCAACCAGTCCATGTCAATACTTGTGTTCCACTCAGGCATTTTTTCATCCTTTCTCATCCAACTCCAAAAGCATAGCTCTCGCTTCTATCCTCCCCATTTGCTTAGTTACCCTTCATTTAAATGTATCAATGCTACTCACCCAATCTAGAACATAGAAAAGTACAGCACAGAACAGGCCCTTTGGCCCATGATGTTGCGCCAAGGGATAATCCAAATGTAAAATAAAATAACTTAACCTATGCACCCCTCAATTCACTGCTATCCATGTGCATGTCCAGCAGTCGCTTAAATGTCCCTAATTACCCTGCTTCCACTACCACCGCTGGCAAAGCATTCCATGAATTCACAACTCTCTGCATAAAGAAGCTACCTCTGACATCTCCTCTATAACTTTCCCCTAATACCTTAAATCAATGACCCCTTGTACCAGTCAATCCTGCCCTGCGGAAACGTTTCTGGCTATTGACTCTATATTGAATCTACTCCCTGTGGTTATACTCACCAGTGTTTCTTAGAGACAATCTTATGTTGATGACCTCCATCTTGCTCTTCACCAGAAGCAAAATCTTTCACAACTGTTAACCCTTTTGCTTTGCCTTTTCAAGAGGAAAAAAGCTCACCTTGCTCATCCTTTACAAATATGTATGACCTCATATTTCTCAAACCATTCTCATAAATATTTTTGCATTCTTCGGTGCCTGAGTCCTGACTATAATATAACAACCAGAACTGTACACAGCATGAAAAGGCTGACTTGTTGGTTCAATATGTGTTTAGCATAACTTTGCTAACTCTCAATTCTACTCCTCTGGAAATAAATCCTACTGTCAGTCTTCCCAAACTGTGGGATCATGACTCCCTTGAGACCATGAGATGAGATTTGCAGTCCTGAGCTCAGAGTCTGCCATGGAGCTCAGAATGAATGCTGACAGCACAAAGTCTCTTTAATGTTTTATTCTTTTTCCGAGGGTAGATGTGGCTTAATAGAAACAAAAATGAAAATAAAAGTCTGTGAAAAGATTGGAGTTTTTATTTATATACAAACTGCACTTTTAAAAAAAACCCATCAGGTTTAAGGCTATCCCTTGCCAACCCCACTCGACAAGTTTCATATCCGCACAGCTTTCGCTCTGGGATCATATGAATTCTGGAGCATTAAAATGAGATCACCTGGGAGATATTGTTGGGAGTCTCTGTCCTCGTGAATAATGTGCCTCTTATTTAATGGTCCTTTTAACCTGTATTACCATATTTAGTGATTTGTGTATTTGTAATCCTAGGTCAATTTGCTCCTCAAAAATATTCAGCTTATTTTCTGAATAATATGTGACTTCTTTATTTTTCTCATCAAGATCATTTGATCTAAAATCCATTTGCTCATTCTTCAAGTTTAATAATATCTTCTTATAATTATAATCCACTACAGCATTGCTTATTTCCCTCCAAACCTTGGTGTTATGATACCACTGAACAAGACAAATCCCAGAATGAAATCTTGTTTGATGGATCATGGAATCAATCTCATTTCTTTTTGGATAAGTCCAGATTATGCCAAGCTTTTTGGAGGGTTTCTCACTATGAGGATGAGCAAGTTCTGTCTGTCTTACCAAACCTGCCTTATTAATGACCGATCACACCACAATGGCATCTCTCATAACCTTTTTCCAAATCATCTCACCATTCCCAGAGAATTGACAAATAGGTGAATATGTATTGAACAGTTGCCATCCCTTGTACCCGCGGCATCTTTGGAAAGCTGTTGTACATCTGATCATGCACCAGAATTGCCCTGCACAGTTCCCGATAATTTCCTGGGACATGGTAAGTAGTGGGAAATTGATACTCTGCTTTGCAGGTTCAGAACTCCTGTAAGATTGTATGCTGCCAGTGCAGGACTTCCTCATTCCCCAGAACCAATCATGGAGTCTATTTCAGCAGACCATGCTAGCCCTGGTCCAAGGTTACCATGGCTGTTAAAACTGTTTCATCCACTTTAGAGGAAAAGTCAACATTGTAGGAAGCAAGTCAATGTTCTTCTCTATTTCACCAGAATAAATGCCACCATCTTCTCATGTTCACTCTATTGATGCTACAGGTCATGCTGTATCACTCTCACTTAATGCCTGTAACATCTTTCCCACTCACTCTCACTGTCACGCCCCGTCTGAATTCTGACTGCCTAAGATGACCATATTGCTCTTGACTTAGTGAAGCTTGATCAAAGGCTATCCCCTTGGCTTGTCTGAGGACTGTTGATAACTATGATATACTTCCTAGCTTCGTGTCTGCACTAACAACGAGTCAGGACAGCAGTAATATGAGCTTGGTATCTCTGATAAAAGGGGTTTACTGCAAAAAGCCTTCAGAGCATGCATGCTATAAAACCATAAGGCATAGGAGCAGGATCAGACCATTGAGTCCATTGGGTCTATTCCACCATTTGATCATGGCTGATATGTCTTTCAACCCTATTCTCCTGCCTTTCTCCTTAACCTTTGATCTTCATACTAATCAAGAATGTATATATCTCTGTCTTAAATGCACTCAACGACTTGGCCTCCAGAGCCCTCTGTGGCAATGTGTTCCATAGATTCACCAAACTCTGGCTGAAGAAATTCTTTCTCATTTCAGTTGTGAAGTGCTGTACCCTTAGGTTGTAGTCTCTCCAACTGGGGGGAGCATCTTTTCCACATCCACTCTATCCAGACCTCTCAGGATTCCAGTGCCCTGAGATGTTGATGCCCAGTATTCAGCGTGGAGGTCGTTCAAGGCAAAACAGTGAGATGAAACTGCCAGGTGCTCGCTCTGTCTTTGTTGTTGAGATTTCATGAGGTTTCCTGACATCAAGATTTTTTGGCAAGTTTGGTAAAATGGGAGGATGAATATTATTGAGGAGAGATGGGCTGTTAACAAGGCACTTAAAAAGGAAAGAAAAAATCACTGTCAATTGACAATGTCCTATTTGGTCATTGAGAATTTCATCACACTGCATGTGAAAAGCATAAAAGAGGACACAAGTTGTTCCCAATAGTAATATGGGCCTTGTTGCACACAATTGTCACCGAATTTGCCACATTTCTTGTTATAGGCAACATCATGCAGACCCCTCTAAGTTTCCACCCATATTTTCTTCAATTAATTATGAAAGCCTTTCACTGAAACATAAATACACAAAGCTGCAGGTTGATTTTAACACTGAAATGGAAGTTCATTACTCATAGGAAATCAGAAATAAAACAAAGCAAACTAAACTATCTCAATCTAGCACAGATTGAAAAGCGTCAAAATATACAGCAGAACAAAAACGCATCTATACTCCAACACTATTACTTCGCAGTTACTCAAAAATCAGAGAAATTTCCCTTCCTTTTCAAATCTGTCAATTAACTTATCCATTTTTATTTTCAGTCCCTGCTCTGTGATTTGGAGAAAGTAAAGACTGCAGATGCTGGAGATTAGAGTTGAATGGTGTGGCGCTGGAAGTGCGACTGCTCTGTGAGTTGCTGAGTCCTTCCCTTGAATCTCACACTACTGAGATCTTAGATTTCCTCAGCTTTGAATAACCAATGCAGGTTTCGACTCAAACACTCCTGATCTGGAAATTTCACAAATTAAAGTTTTACTGAGGTAAATTGCTCTTTTAACTACTCTGAACAATCTCCTTTTTCTAGGACAGATTATACTGGCACCTGATTCTTGCCACAATGTTTTGGATCTATTCTAAATGCTTTCCAAAATCTGTCTTTCTAAGCTCAAACCAATTCATATCTATTCTAAATTCAAAAGCAAGCTGATCTCATGCATTTTTTTGTCTATTTGGTACTAAATCCCTACAACATAAACAAACTTCTATTAATACTGCAGGAGGACTTCTGCCACCTTCACTCTGACACATACTGATTTCACATCGTGTTTCTGGAAATAATGCTCTTGTTAACTATTAAACTCCTTCACAAAAAATAGACAATGCTGACATGCCACTCATTTCAAATCCAAATTCCAAAAGAAATTGGCATGTATAAGTCTTACCTTGGTTTCATTTATAAATATTCAAGTTAATTTTGATCCTAAATCTTAAAGCTTAAACATCAATTGGAACACCAGTGGTCCCAGCACAAGTCCTTGAACATCCTACCTTTTATCATTCTGAACTATTATTCTTTACCTGCCTTGGACCCAGCTAGCTATCTATTGACTCTACACACCTTGACCTCATTCATTATTCTTTGTGACACCCTCACTGAAGGCCTATTAGAACATAGACAAATTATATCTACTGCAGAACCCTTGTCAACTTTAGTACCTTTTCAAAGAATTCAACAAAGATTGGTCAAGGTAGATTTTCCTTTATGAAACACATACTGAATATTCATAGAGTCATACAGTGCCAAAACAAACCCTTTGGTGCAGCCAGTCCATGCTGACCATAACCCCAAACTAAACTAGTCCCTCCTACCTGCATTTGGCCATATCTCTCCAAACATTTCTTATTCAAGTACTTATCCAAATATCTTTTAAAAATTGTAATTATACCTGCATCCACCACTTCCTCTGGAGGTTTGTTTCACATATGAACTGTTCATGTGTAAAAATATTGCCCCTCCTGTCTTTTTAAAATCTTTCTCCTCTCATTTTAAAAATATGTCCCCCAGTCTTCAAATCCCCAACCTCAGGGAAAAGACACTTCCATTCACCTTACCTATATCCCTCATTATTTTATAAACCTCTATAGGTCACTCTTGAACCACCTATGGTCCAGTGAAAAAAGTCCCAGACTTTTTTTCCAACATCTCCTTATAACTCAAGCACTCCATTCTGACAACATCCTAGTAAATCTTTTCTAAACTCTCTCTAGCTTAATAAGGTGACCAGAATTGAACACAGTACTCCAGAAGGGGTCTCAGTACACCCTCAGCATGACATCCCAACTCCTATACTCAAAACTCTGACCATTGATTAATATGTATAAATATAGCTCCAATGTTAGTTGTGACTCAATTCTCAGGCATTGCACCTTTCTACAATGATGTATTTATTCTGAAAATGCATCTACTCACTCCATAAATTCTTTTAAAACACACTGATGCAATCCTTACAGATGAGGATATTCTACACTTGCCTTAGCTTATTGAATATTTTCTTCTTTTAAATGTGAGATATTTAATTTCTAATGTCATCTTCTGGTGATATTTGTACCTGATCAGTCTCCCCAGTTAAGACTGAAGCAACGTATTGATTTAATATTATCGTCATATCACTATCATTGCTTATGACTTTATCAAATTGACCCTTCAGTGACCCTATTCCCATCATAACTTTTCTTTGAATTGGTGTGTTCACAATATATCATTTTACATGCCTTGATCATTTAATTTCATAGTTCCCCTTTGCCTTCATACTAGTTTTTTGACTTTTTTCCTACTCCATATAGTACCTGGTCATCTTCTCCTCTGCGTTTCATGCAAAATGGCACCCACACAAAGGGGCAAAAGAGAAATTAGTAATGCTACTAGTCACAGTAACAAATATAAATAACGCAACTTTAATCTGTTTTCCTCTTTGAATGTGTTTCTCCACTACAGTGCTGATCTGTCCTGCAGATATTGAAGTAACATTTAATTGTCTATTGGTAGAAATACAATTGTACACATTTATTAGTTAATTAGTTTTTATTTATATACTTTTGATGTTTATTGTAACTTAGTTTGCAGTCCTAAGTTAACCAGTACATCTTATCCAGACCTCACTGAATTTTCTTACATTCTGATAAAATCTGCACTTGTGAAGTTTTTGTCTGCTACTGCAGTAATTATTAATTCAACTATTTCTTTACTCATCCCAATTAAAACTCTGAATTTCCTAGCTTTTAATTTTAACTAACACCATGCCTAGTCCCTTAAGAATCAATGTTTCAATGAGATCATCGCTTATTTTTCTCAACTCCAGTGAGTAGAATCCCAACCTGTTCAGCCTTTGTTCATAAGACAATCCCTCCATATCAGGGATCATCCTCGTAACCTTCTGTGAACTGCCTCCAATGAAAATCTTTTCTGAAGTAAGGGGATTAAAACTGCTGACAGTACACCTCATACAGTTGCAGTAAGACTTCCTTACTCTTATGCTCCAAACCCTTTGAAATAAAAGTCAATATTCCATTAGCCTTTCTGATTCCCTGCTGCACCTGTGTGTTAACTTTTAGTGTTTCCTATACTCTATTTGTCAACCTTTTGCCCTCTTACTTAACCTACCAATGTCTTTTTGTAAACTGATGAAATCCCCTTTGCAACTTGCCTTTCCATCTATTTTTGCGCAAACCTGGCTACAGTGCATTCAATTCCTTTCATTAAAATATATTATAAACAGTTGTGGTTCCAGTAGTGATCCCTGTGCAACATCACTGGTCACAAGTTACCAACCTAATTAAGAACCCCTTATCTTCACTCGCTGTTTCCTGTCCATTAGCCAATTCTCTATCCTTGCCAATTAACTACTTCCAACACCAGGAGGTCTTATCTTATGCCTTAACATATTGTGAGGTACCTTGTTAAACACCTTCTGGAAGTCCAAATACAACATATCTACTGATTTCCTCTATCCACTGTGGTTGAGACTTTCTCAAAAACTCTATAAAGTAGTCAGATATAATTTGCCATTTCATGAAGCTATGCTGATTCTGCTTTTTTTAATTATAATTTTCCAAATGTGCTGCTGCAGCTTCCTTGTTAGTTGATTCCAACTTTTTCCTAACAATAGATATCAGGCCAATTGGTCTATAGTTACCCACTTTTTATCTCCCTCTCTTTTTGAATCTGGGTGTCACATGGGCCCTTTTCCAATTCTCCGTTACTTCTCCAGAATCCGGTGATTTTGGGAAGATTGCAAACAATGCATCTATTATCTCTGACAGAACTTATTTTTGGATCCTGAGATGCAAGCTGTCAAGGCAAGGATTCTTAGCTGCCTTTAGCTCCATTAGTTCATCTAACACTATTTCTTTAGTGATGGTGATGGTAAGTAATTCCTCCCCTGTATTCTTTAGTCTTAATGGGATGTTTTGAAGTATCTTCCATCATAAAGACTAATGGAAAATATCTGTTTAACTGCTCTGCCATTTCATTGTTCCCAGTAATTATCTGCCAAGATTCATTTTCTAAGACCCTCTGTTCATTTTGAACTTTCTCTTCCTTATTATATATTTAAAGAAGCTCTTATTGTCAGTTTTATATTCCCCACTAGTTCGCCCTTGTAAAAAAGCAAATTACTGCGGATGCTGGAATCTGAAACCAAAAGAGTGATGCTGGAAAATCTCAGCAGGTCTGGCAGCATCTGTAAGGAGACAAAAGAGCTGACGTTTCGAATCTATCTGACCCTTTGTCAAAGTTCGCCCTTGTAGTTTATTTTTTTCTCACTTTACTTTCTGTTTAGTTTTCCTTTACTGAATTCTAAAACTATTCCGGTCTTCAGGGCTGTCACTAACATTTAACATTACTGTTTTCTAGGCACAACCATCTTCAGTTCCTTCGTTAATGGCCTTCCCTCCATTATCAGATCAGAAGTGGGAAATGTTCAATAATTATACAATGTTCAGTACAATGTATGAATCCTCAGATACTAATGAAGACTGGGCCAACAGACGTAGGCTGATAAAGGGCAAGTTCTATTTGCACCACACAAGTGTAAAGTAATAAATATCTCAACAATAGAAATTATTTGTTGTCCTTTGATGTTCAACGGCATCAATATCATTGGACTCCCCATTATCAACATCTTGCGACTTACCATAGACCAGAAACTGGAACTAGTCATATGAATACTGAGGCTACAAAAACAGATCTGTGGCGAGGAATTGTGCATCAATTAAATCACCTCCTATCTCTCCAAATTCTGCCTACCACCTACAAGAATCAAATAAGGATTATGTAGAATACACTCCACTTGCCTGGATGAGCACATTTCCAACAACATTCAAGTAACCTCACAACATCCAGGTCAAAGCAGCCCATTTGTTGGCACACCATTCACCACCTTCAACATTCACTCCTTCCAATGCATGGAAATACCATCACCTGCAAGTTAACCTCCAAGTACACACTGACTTGGAAGCATATTCCATTCCTTTGTTGCCACTGAGTCAAACTCCATGAGCTCCCTTCCAATCAGCCCCACACATGAAGGGGTGTAATGGCTCAAGATGGCAGCTTACCACCACCTTCTCCAGGCAATTAGAAATGGGCTATATGCGCTGACTGAGGCCAAATCTATAAACAAATAAAAATAATTACTGCTTGTTTACATGCAAGCTAAAAGTTAATTGATTAAAATGGACACAGCAATGCTGGACATATGTCAAGATTGTAGTCTATTGGAGTTCATGGACAATGTGATGATCTTAGACTGCCACATTTGCAAGAACTGTTTCTTTTCAGGATGAAAAGCCTGTCCTTTCACCTCTTCCATTCTCACCATCCAAGATCCCAAATTATTCTTTCTAAGAGAAACAGTGAGTTACTTTTAGTTCTTTCAATTTAGTGTACCCACGTTCATTGTTCAAGATTTGGTCTCCCTTCTATTGGGAGAATATTGGCCACTTTGCAGAACACACCGATTCAGTTTGTAAACATGACCATGAACCTCGTCCCAGGCTGACCTTTAAGTCCATGACATACTACAGTGTTCCAAAGCAGCTCAATGCAAGCTTGAGGAATAATCCTTATCCTTGGAGTCAGAGGTAATGCCAAAGAACTGGAGGATTGCGTGTATTGCACTTTTGTTCAGTAAAAGTTGTAGGATTAGGTCTTGCACCGACAGGCCAGTCAGTCAAACCTTGGTGGTGTGGATACCTTCAAAAAGAATAATTCAGTATAAAATTAATAGTCACCAGGGCTAATTATAGAAAGTCAGCATGGTTTTATAAAGTGCAAATTATAGTTCACTAACTTGCTCAGTATTTTAATGACGTAACAGAGAGGGTTGATGAGAGTAATGCTGTTAATGCGGATTACATGGATTTCTATAGAATCCCTACAGTGCAGGAAGAGGCTATTCAGCCCATCAAGTCTGCACCAACTCTTCAAGGAGCATCCCACCCAGACTCAGCCTTCACAATATCACCTAGATTGAGCATCCCTGAACACAATGGACAATTTAGCATGGCTAATCCACCTAATGTGCACATTTTTGGACCGTGGAAGGAAACCCACACAGAAACAGGGAGAACATCCAAAATCCACACACACGATCACCTAAGGCTGCAATTGAACCCAGGTCCCTAGTGCTGTGGGGCAGCAGTGCTAGCCACTGAGACCCATGACTTCCAACAAGTCTTCAATGAAGATGTTGCACAGCAGACTTGTGTGCCAATTTGGAGCTTACAGATTGAGAGAGACAGGGGGTAGGAAATTTGCTGAGTAATAGCAAACAATGAATAGTGGTCAATTATTATTTTATGGACTGCAGGAAGATTTATAGTGGAGATCTCCAGGAATTTGTATTAAGACCTCACTTTTGGTAATATATACAAATGAATTAGTACTTTATCGACATTTCCTTGGGCAAATTTCAAAATTTCAGCTGATTCAAACCTTGGTAATATTCTGACCTTTGAGAAGGATAGTGTAGAACTTCAAAAGGAAGGTTGGTTGAATAGACAGATAAGTGGCTAACTTGATTCATTGTGGCAAGAAGAATGGCAATATAGATAAATTCTAAAGAGAGAGCAAAAGAGATCTGACTGTGAACATACATAAATGATTAAAGTTGGAAAGACACGTTGAGAGAATGCTTAATGAAACAAATGGCATTATCACTAGAAGCACAGAATAAAAAAGCAAGGAACTTATGTTAAAACTATATTTAATAATTGTTTGGTCTCAACTGAAGTATTTTATCCTGTTCTGTTCAGGAAATGATTCTACAAAAATTTACAATAATGACTTTTTGAGATTGAGAAACATAGATAGATCAGAGAAACTGGGACTGTTCTACTTAAAACAAAGATTGGGAGAAAATTTGATTCAGGCGTTCAAATTCATGAGGAATCTACAAAAATACATGAAGAGATAGTATTTCCTATTGATGGAATTATGAAGACCCAGAGAAAAACCTACTTAAACTGATTGGCTAAAGAGCCAATGATGGCATGAGGAAAACTCTTCTTCTGTGATGAAGCTTGGCAGGTGGAATTAATTAAATCTTTCAAAAGGTCATTGGATAAACATCTGACTAGAACAAAGTAATGATGAGCGAGTCGAACTACCTGAGTTGTTCTTACAATGCGGCAAAACATAAATCAAATGGCCTTCTTCAGAGCTGTAACCATTCTGTAAATTTATCATTCTGTCCTATCTGAAAAATATGTTGCTGGAAAAGTGCAGCAGGTCAGGCAGCATCCAAGGAGCAGGAAAATCAACATTTCGGGCGTAAGCCCTTCTTCAGGGATGAGGAAGGTGTGCCAAGCAGGCTAAGATAAAAGGTAGGGAGGAGGGACTTGTGGGAGGGGCGTTGGGAATGTGATAGGTGGAAGGAGGTTAAGGGGAGGGTGATAGGCCGGAGAGGGAGTGAAGGCGGAGAGGTCGAGAAGAAGATTGCAGGTCAAGAAGGCTGTGCTGAGTCTGAGAGTTGGGACTGAGATAAGATGGGGGGAGGGGAAATGAGGAAGCTGGAGAAATCTGCATTCATCCCTTGTGGTTGGAGGGTTCCTAGGCGGAAGATGAGGCGCTCTTCCTCCAGGCGTCGTGTTGCCATGGTCTGGCGATGGAGGTGGCCAAG